>NW_027497149.1:0-153054 GCF_021521415.1 Bidens hawaiensis | reverse complement strand
AAATTACCAAACTAATATATAATAAGATATAAATAATGTTTTGATCTATTATTATATAAATGATTATAATGACCACATATAAACGTATATTAATGCCCTGCTTGTGGTGTGCGCATATAATGTATATACTAGGTTAGAGGGTTGAAAATATAATAAAAGTAAAAAACGACCAATTAGGAAATTTAGAAGAAGATGAAGAATCAATCGCCAAACGTGAATTATAATCTAAAATCAATCAACGACCAATTAAGGAATTAATACAGGAATCAATTCCAATTAGAAGTAAAACGGTTAATAGAATGGATACGTAGTTAAGAAACGAAAATTGAAACATACAACGACAAAGAAGGATAAATATCCAATTATACCTGAAATTTTTATCATTTGATGTCGTTTAGAGGAATGGAAACGGACGGATCTTAAAGAAGCTCATGGACAGCGACGGTGATTATGTTCGAGGCTTAGGGCTTCATGAGGAATGAACGTTGACAGCATAGGTTTTATTAATTGGATTGGGTCATGGGTTATACAAAATAGAAATGGGTCCGTGTGTTATGTATAATATTTTGTGAATTTAGAATTTAATTTAAATATTAATGAGATGGATAAAATATAAAAAGCAATTGTTTATGTGGCATCTTATGTGGACAACCTAGATAAATGCTATGTGGACACATGGTTTTGCTTTAATATATTAGTAAGATGTGTGGACCCTTGGGTGGGCAAAAGCGAAATTGCACTAATTTTGACGTTATTTTACTAATTTCGTGAAAATAGTGTTAAAAAAGGTGGAAGGTTAATCAGGCATCATGTGAAGGCGTTGATAGCCAAAAGACAAGGGTATATGCACCAATCGGCAGGGTCTTGATGCTTGAGTGTTACGTGCCTTATGTCCAAGGCTTGATGCAAAGCCACTATCGAGCCGGGGGTCTCATTGGAAGAAGCATCTCTATTCCTATGGAGTAGAGGTAAGGTTGTCTACATCTTACCCTTCTCAGACCCTACCATAGTTTGTCATTTGTGGGATTTACTGAGTACAATGATGATGATGATGATGATATATAAACATATATTATTTTATATTTATATTTATTCTTGCGTATTCATATATAGTGAGTAATTACCTTAGCAATTTCATCTCCACTAATTTTTCTCTTGCTCGTGGCTGCGAGTTTACAACTAAAACTCTATAATTACAAAAAAAGTTTATTTGGAAAGTGTAACAGAACTAATAACATATCTTGGTTAACCCAACCATACTGATTTCAGGATGGGTAGCTGGGATGCTAAGATGATTAAAAACACGGTCTTCCCCAGAAACTTGATAAACTATTCTAGCAAATTGCCAACTTAGAAAGGCAATAACAAAATGGTACTGAATGTTTAAATAACTAAAAAAAATGGTCTTCTAAGACCTATGCACTTGCTGCATGTGCAAAGCATCATTTTACTTTTGGCATCACCAATGCAAATATTAGGGACTGAATTAACAAAATTATGCCAAGGATACATAACATGTTATGAGTATGGTAAATATTACCAATTCTCCCTTTGAATCAACAACTTGCATGTTCTATTTCTACTCGCGTAAATTGTACTAATTCCATAGGAATTTCTCAACTAGGTAATATTGGGTTTCAGGTTATCTTGTTTAGAAACAGAACTACAATCCTTGTTTGAAATCCAAGAAGAATTTTGGTGAGATCATGTTCTACTTGTACTCATTTCTTACATATTCACGGTTTAACTTCATTGCTCGTTTCAAGTGATTTCCGCTCATCCGAACTCGTGTAGATCCGAAGTTTTTTGTTAGATCCGTGCTCCATGGGACCTTCAAGTGGTATCCGAGCCTATGTGCTCATTTCTGTTTTGGATTATTCTTTGATCGAAATCAAGGTGTTATTGTTGTTTTTTGTTTTTGAAATGGTTATAAAAATTTCAGATCTAGCTCGATTTAGAGATGTTTTGGTCTAAAGTTTGGTACATTCTAGTTGTGTTTGGGTATAAATATTAGTGATATGGAGTTATATCCATTTTTTGTGACTGATCATGGCTTAGATCACTTTTTTTAGTGAGTTTTAGGTTCGGGTCAAGTTCATAATATCCAGATCCATTCATGTTTCTTGTTCTTGTCACAAAGTAGTTGCTTTTCGTCCTAAAATGTCTTCGCTTTCGCAAGTACGTTCGCATTCGCAGATCTTTGCCAATTAACCAACATTCTGTGTCGGGTCTTTGAGAATTGGACCATTTGCGAAGGGAGCCTTTTGCGAGACGGACCTTGTGCGAACTCCTGTTTGTGAACTCCCATGTGAACCTGCTTTAATTTGCGAACCTCAAGGTTTGCGAACCGAGTGAGCCTTTTACAGTTTGCGAGTCATTCACTTGTAGCGAGCATAGACGTGACATTCTTCTCTTTTTTTTTAATTTTTATAATTGTATTTGTTTTATTTTTACGTTTTGTAACCGAATATTGTTTATTACGTCAAGGTATTAATTATGTCACGATTTTGTCTTTATTATGTTTTTCGCGCTAACGCTTTCATATATCGTTAAAGTATCAATAATATGCACTTTTAACCCTAAACTTTAGTTTAATCAGTTTCTGGACCCAACCCAAACTACAAGGACTAAATTACAAATATTTTTGAAAAATATTATTTTTTTTCTTTTCTTTTCCCCTTCCCCCGTCACAGCCTAGCGACCCCCACCCCCTTTCCATATTTTTGATTCAATTGACCCGCGAAATCCGGAGTTTATGAATGC
The DNA here is from genome assembly GCF_021521415.1 of Bidens hawaiensis. NCBI lineage: Eukaryota > Viridiplantae > Streptophyta > Magnoliopsida > Asterales > Asteraceae > Bidens > Bidens hawaiensis. The sequence goes on along the minus strand of NW_027497149.1, from coordinate 150,291 downwards.
TTAACCTCCACGCCAGTCGTTCATATGGAAATAATGAGTAATGGACAGCCAAGACGAATCAATTATAATCAAATTCATTAACTCGAGCCACGGACTAAGATCGAACTCGTTAGCCTATAAATACTCAACCAAAACGCAATTAACTTGTCCCACACACACCTTAGCATACTGCGACCTTAACCCCTAAGGCAATTGCAAGTTATAAACATTCCAGAATCGTTTTCGTGCTCATATTCCGGCAGCCAACCGTAGCTCTTGTTCTTTATCAATTCGTAATCGTTTCAGGCAATTAGTATATGGGTTAGGGTCAGATTTTAATGATTATTAAAAACCTTCTGTCAATTTTAATCGACAGAGGGTAAACGACCTTCAATTGGGGTTTAGTTTGATTAGGGTTTAATGATTTGGGGCTTTGTTTGAACTATTGGTTATACATTTTTTTTTCTGTTCTACTAGCGAGTTAGACACTGGCCCAGATGGCCAGTGCACATTACATAAAACACTTGAACCGGCCAGGGGCGACCCCTGGTCCGGTTTTGTTTATTATTTTAGTTAAATAGTTTTATTGTTTTAATTGATATTATTAACTAAATTATATAAAAACCCTATATTGTTTACACTCGTTTAAGCAAACCGAACCTCGATAAATTTCTAAAATAAAATTTTCAAATTCATATATATAAATATATATAATCTTTTATATCTATATATATTTTTACATTAATAATAATAATAATAATAATAATAATAATAATAATAAGAGTAATAAAGGTGCTACTTATCTTTCTAAATGAAATCTCGTTAAAACTATCACCTAAATCGTTTCATAGAAAAATCAGTATTCATATTTATAATGTTTTCCTTAATAAATAAATATAACTTTTCAACTATTTTTCTAATGATTAAAATTAATAAAAATTTAACTGTACCTTTATCAATAATTTTATGGCATATAACTAATTCATTAATGACCTCAAAACCGTAAACCCATCTCCTTGTGTCTTGTTCGTTTATTTCGTTCAAGTATTTATTTTATTTACGCTTTAACAATTAGGACAAATTGTCGGGAATTCTTGTGAGACCAATTAGCTTACTCTAATCTTTATCGGCTTCTCATTACCGTATTCCTCATTCCAAGTGAGTTCTTCATAACCCCATTTTAACGTTTTATAATATTTTGGGGGTAGCACGTTACAAGTTTTTCTTTCGTTAGTTATGTGATTGTTTACAAACCGATTCACTTACATAGTACATGTTGATATTATTCATGCATATTGTTTATGATTATACGTGAATTTGCTTGCAATGTGTTTATTGTTTTTATGGCGGAAGTTACGCAAACGCAAACGCATACACATAGTGGGAGGGTCCGACGGGACGTACCCGCGCTGTCTAACGTTACTACTCGGTTGTTTACGTAAGGTGGTTCTCATTTCCCCGACTTCAACGGCTTCGGCTAAATGAACGGTGAGGACGACATTACTTGCTTTTATTTACTTTACGCTTGAATAATTATTGCATTACGATTGTTGAATCGCGAGTTTCCTATATATATGTATACACAAAAACTTATGAAAACTCACCAACTTAATTGTTGACAAAATATATTATTTTCAACGTGTTACAGGTTGAACCGATGGTGTGCTAAGGACGAAGATCATTAGTTTGCATTAGGATATTTGAAATAAAGAACTTGTTTACTTTTCGATGAAGTGTTATCTTTTGTTTTTATTTATGAACAATATGTGTACTTTTGATGATATGAAATGCATTAAATACAGTTATTGTCGCTTTAATAGCGTTACGAGCTTTGAATGATCTGTACGTTACACCCGGGCGTATTCAGCTTAAAGCCGGGATGTTACAATAGACACTTTGCAATTTTTAATTCTTTTTGCAAGCCAATCAAACGCTTGTGAACCAATTCCGATTTTACTAAGCCACACTTAGAAATTCTTGTTTTAAGGTTTATAATTTTATAGTTCTTGCTTTAAGGTTTATAATTTTGTAGTCATTAGTCTTTCATCATCTAACAATCTTTAGTCCATTCCTCATAATAGTCTATTGAAGTTTGCTTGCAATTCAAGCGAAGGTGGTAGAGCAAGGTTCAAGATCTTGATTCTATCTGTTTCCTCGCTTATTACTTCGTGTAATACGTAGTTGCTTAAAAGGTCATCATCATTTCAACTTCGAGCATCAATTCAATTGGCTTAGACATCGGAACCTTAAGTAAGCCACCAAGACTTACCAAGATGGAAGATCACTCGAAATGGAAGCCCCGTTTAAAGGCATATGTCATTTTTCACGATCCTAACAATTGGATTCCAGTTACCATTGGTTATGCTAAACCAAAATTCAACAGATACAGATCAAAGAATAAAGGTATAAAAGAGAAAATGGTTGGTTATGATGATACGACCGGTTCTCGAAAGTTGATTTCTAATTCTGCACAAATCATACACTAATTATTGAAATCACGTTGCCATATTTGATAAACGAAGGCTGTCTGGAACCTAACACCCCGTAATTTCTTACTCGAAATCGGTAAAGTCTTCAACCCTAACTACTTCTCGACTGTTGTTGAACTTGATCATTGTGAGACTTGTAGTCAAGATATCGGCTTGAAAAAAATAAGGCGATGGACATTTGGTTTTTCTTGGCATCGATGTTTGTTCCCAGGTCTATCGTAGCCATATAGTGCAATTCGCAGAGGACAACATCAGACAATGGAGTGATATCATGTTGTTTTCTTTCGTAGTCTTAGATTGATAGTTATTGCATTCCTCGGCCACAAACCGGATCCACATGATCCCAAACGTTCATCTACCATTAATTTTAAACAAATAGAACATATACTTTGTAATTTTGTTATTTTTTTTCTGGATGATGTTTGAAGAGAAGGGAAGTTAAGCTAAGAAAAAGGGATGAGATGCAAAACCAGTGTGTCGAGATTACACGCCAAGTTGCTAATTCTGTTGGTTTTTCTCCACCCTTACCAAATGTATCAAAGTTGAGATTTATTTTAGTTGTAACTGAACTTGTAAACATAATGTGTTGTAATTATAAATTGCTAAACATGATTTGTTTTAGATATATTTTTAGGCGTTATAGACAGGAAAAAAAATTGGATTATTTCGTGATTTTCTTCAATTTATTTTGTTTAAAGCTTAATTTGGTAAAAAAATTGGCAGGAAATCTTGAGCCCATCATTCGTAAGAAAATTGGTTTACAAAAGGATTGGTAGGAAACTACAGAAGTCGGATTTGGTGGGGAAATGATCTCAAATCAGGAAAATGGTCACAATAATGAAGGTAGGGAAATGGAAGCAAAACTTGTTGGTAAGAAAATAACCACAATTTTGGTCGATAACTAATTACACATTTAAAGTTCCAACTGCCAATTTCTCATCAAAACATTGTGGTCGAAAATTACTCTGAATCATCCGTTTATTTTCCTACCAAAATTGGCTTAGGAATCTGCCCAGTTATTTTACTTCTAAGGCCAAGGAGTATACATTCACGCTTCTTAACTCCATGTTGGCACCACATCACCAAATTTACCTTATTTCACTCCACCTCACACTAAGGAAATTGTTTAACCGCTATTTACTTCTATTTATTTAATGTAAAATTGATTTTAAATTATTGTGTGTGTAGAGGATTTTAAAGTCCGTTAACATTTGAATCCACATTGCATTTAACGACCTTAACCCATGAAGGGAGTGGTATGCCACTCGTTAACCCTTGCCAACTCAGGTTTAACGTCCTGGACGTTAAGGTATACCCAAGGCCTAATGCTCAGGGTAGAACAATGAACAAATATCTTGGAGATTAGTTATGTTTTTGTTGTATGTTACTAGTCTTTTAACTGAAAAATGATTTGAAAAGGTAAACTCACTACCACGTATAATGTTTGTAGATGTTGAAACTAAAGGGGTAATTGTTAGGAGGCTCCATAAACTATTAAGATGTGCTTTTTTTTAGTTAATTAGCACGTTTTATCTTTGATTGACCAGTCAGAGGTATTCTTTTAATAGAATCATTAAAAGGCTAACAAACAACACCTTATAATGGTCACAAGCGAAAGAAATTTGTTTTGAGACATAACTAGTTTTTCTACCCGGCGCATTGCACCGGGGTAGCTGGCAAAACCCCAGCATTGAAGCACGGGTGTTGGTAAAACCCGAGCGTTACGACGATTAGTCGACACGTATTCGGTCAGTACCGGTATGTTTGTTACGATATAAACACTATTGGTAAAATTTGAAGTTAAATCAAGAAATTAATTTGTCAGATTAACATATAAGAAAACAACATATTTAAGACGATGTTTATTTGGTTGGCAAACCCGGGCAGTGGTAAACCCAAGCGTTGTCAGTCCCGAGCATTGAGGCGGTATCTTGACACGAATTCGTTCGGTTTTGATTACGTGCGTTACGGTACCGTAACTAAAAACCGAAAAAATATAAAAATTGAGGTGGACTAACGACCAATTGTGGGGGGGGGGGGGTCGGTTTCCCAAGCGTTGTCGGTCATGGGCTTTAAATAAGACCGCATGTTTGCGCGAACTCGATCGTGTTCTTTCAAGTTTGTTATGGTACCGGAACTAAAACAAAAAAATTACTTTGGATGGTTTCCATTACGTTTATTATGGTAACTAAAAAAACAAAATTAACCGAACAATATAGTGCCGCTAAATGACCCAATAGACCATTTGCGACACCAAAGTTTTTATTTACATATAGTAGTAATTTACACCATTAAAAGAATGATTTTGAGTCTTCTGGAATTTATGATGATTAAGTGTATCATTAGTTAAATTATGTGGATTATTGTCAACTACTAGATTAAAAAATTACTAAAATCCAATTGTAGTTATAGTGATTATTTCTTAGGTGTATAATCAAATATAAAATTTAGTTGTTTTATTAAAACTTTATGTAAATAATATATTTAGAGTAATTTACAAAAATAGATATATTCATAAGTTAACGTTTTACCTTTGCTATTTTCTATTAAGAAACTACACATAAGGTCTCAATTATTTAGTAGTTTTACACTTGTACATTTTGTCCCTAGAATGGTATAGAGATAGGGTAGTAAAGCTACCCGTAAACCAGGAAATACACCTTGCAAGTCTCCAACATAATCTGCGGATTACCATTAAGCATCCGCGAAAGGAACCCGCAGGCTACACAAAGGACCCCGCACGTGCAAGGTCCTCACGTGATATGGAAGAGTAGTTGTAACAAACTACTTCTAGAATATTTTCCCAACATTCCCTGATAGCGACATCAGCTAATGGAAAGATGACACCTGGTAACCGTCCCCAACGTGGCCAGGCTGTTGCATCCAGTAAACGCTCGACACGTGTCCATTCAGGCAGATATGAAATATCTTGATAACAACTCCACCAATCACCTTCCCTCCATCTTTGGCTATAAATACTTGAATCATCTTCACAAGGTATTCATTCACTCCCACACGTCCAGAGCAATTAATTGTATTCATACTTATTTCCGATAAGGACTGTACTTATTCTCACGCCGGATGGTGGTTACGGGAAGACCCCCCATTGTGTCCTTTCCGTGACGAGACTCACGGTGTTCGGTTTTGCAGGTATTTGATCGGAATCTGACCTCATCAAACAATCAGTATACTCGCACTTGAGGAAACGTAAATTCGAACTATCCAGTTCGATTCTGTGCCTTTTCAAATGGCATCTAATATTTAAGTAAATTTAATTTAAGAATAACCATATTACCCCATAGTTAAACAAGAAAAAAAAACGCACTAAACATAATAAAAACACCCACCCTCTAAATCAGTATGTTAAAATTGCATTTAGGCTATTCTCCTTTGAAATTGAATAATGATTTGGGTGATTTGTCTAGTAGTGATGCTTATGAAAGGTACGAAATGATTGGTGTTTAATGGTGCGACAGTCACAGTAGAAAGTGTGGTGGGGGCATATAAAGGTCTTAGCTATTTATAGGTTAAGAATAGATCGGGCGAAATATATTTGTCGTGGAAGAATTGGTGTAGATTTAAAGCGTAGTTGGGTGTGATTGTAACTTGGATGTGTTTGTGACGTTTTGGTGGTTGCCTTTGGGTCGTAGGCCAGGTACTTGCTAGTCCCAGTTTGAATGAATATTTTCTTCATTTTAAGGTGTATTGGTTTTTGTTAAGGGATTACTCTGTAAAATGGTAACCAAGTTTTAGAACTGTTTCAATCAGGTCATTGATTTAATTTTTTGTTCCAATCAAGTCACTTAACTTTTAAAATTGTTTAAATCCTAGATATTGACCTGAACAGAAGATAATCCAATTCACTAATAGCATAAGATTACCAAAATACCCCTCAATAATACATTTTTTAACAAATTATATATTCGGAATATATATATATATATATATATATATATATATATATATATATATAGGGGAGAGATATTTTGAGAACCATGTTGAGTTTTAAGAACTTAAGAACTCAATTCTATGCCACACATTTAATTAAATGGATTGGAATATGTGGTTGAGATTAAATCTGGCAAAAAAATCAACTTAGGAGAGAGATTAAATATGTAAGTGGTTACACTAACTTTTACGTCCGTTACACATGTGTAAAAAGTCGACTCGGTGCGTAAAAAATTCTGTAATTTTTTACGTGTATATAACTTACATATATTACGCATGTGTAAAAAAAATTCAAAAAAAAAAAAAATCGTTACACCGAGTTCTTTCGAGTTCTTAAAACTCAAAGGGGTTCTTAATTGAAATCTTCCCTATCTATATATATATATATATTAAAAACCTCTCCCTACTCCCTCTCTCTCTCACTCTTCAGTCTTCACCACCATTAGACTATCAGCATCGCCAACAACATTGATCCTACTTTCCGTTGACATCCCTGGCATCCCCAACCCTTTCTTCCATCTTCAGCTATGACTTGGATGTTAACGCTCACAACCTGGTAGAACCATTCAGCCTCAACTACAAAACTCGGTGGTGTTTGGGTATAATCTATGGAGTTGGAGATCGCCGGAAACCCAAATCAGAAGTGTAACACAAGATCTGGTCGCCGGAAACAACCTCTGATATCAGCAATTGCACGCGGTGGTGTTTAGGTGGCCGGAAAAACAAAATCGACTCTCTTCCTCTCTTCACCATTAGCATCGGCACTGAAGACGAGAGTCGATTTCATCTTTTGTTCACATTCGCAGTTGAAAACGAGATAGAAATTTTGACTGTTTGAAATAGAGTTTGCATTCTTGACGATGAAATTCCATTTCAAAATCAAGTTTCAGTTTTGCTATTGTTATTAGTTTTGATGTTGTTATTGAATCATCATGGGCCATCTCCTTTGAAGAAAATATCGGGTCAAATACGGGCTTGAATGAGACAAGTTACTACCCTTATATGAACTTTGAGAAATAGGAGAATCTCGTCTTGCTATAGCAGATTTATAAATAAAACTAATTAAGATGACAAAATGGGGATACACTTCTAGATAATAAACCCAACTCAAATCCCATGCGAATTCAAACATAAAATAACAGGTTAATACAAAGTCAACTATCTGCGTGTAACCCTAGCTGATACAACACAAAATCATGCAATAGACGAGACACAAGATTCAAATATTGCCGTCAATATTTGTTATATGTTAAATTCAGAATCTCAATAGCAAACGTGTCATATGTTAAAACCCGAAAAACTAATTAAACAACGTTAATAGTATAACAAATTAACTAATAATGATTAAAAACACGAAAACAAAATAACAAGTTTAAATACGTAGTTCATAAAGATATAATAAAATCAAACGTTGTTTTGATGAGAAGATGTTGATCTGGTCGCTCTATACTCGATTAAAATCCAGCCAAATTACATTTCTCCAAGTTGTCGTGACCCAAGAACTTCAGTTGCCGGCTTCCCTGTGTTACAATTTGATGATTTAGATTTTATAACCCCTCCAAAATTCCACGTACCAAATTCTCTATATTTTGTCCGTCTCGTTCCTCATGGCCCAGCCCATGTAATTCCTGCAATAAGAAAGTAATTAAGTTTCTAGCCCAATATCAATTAGTGAGTTCGTTGGCATTGCCCATAAATCCAACAAATTTACCTTTTTCAACTACAAATCATGGAATACCATTTTTTATCCGTACGTAATTTTTTTTTAATGGGAGATATTAATGTTGGAGATGGAATTTGTGTGCTTCGTGGATTGTTTTCTGAATCAGGGATTCACCTTATGGTTCATTGTCAACTGGCAAATTGGATCTGGGCTATTATTCATAACTGGGTCAAGTTGTCGTTTCTATCAGGTTTTGAATACCTGTGTAAACATAAGAGTAATAAGATTGAGAGAGAGTTGACTCAGGCGATCTCGTTGATTACTTGTTGGGTGATTTGGAGAGCTCGAATTGACAAGATTTTTAAGAACAAACTGGTATCGGTAGATAAGTTAGTGAGCGACATCAAAACTATTTCCTTCTTATGGATAAAAAACTGGAACCAAAGGTTGAATATTGATTAGGAAGTTTAGTGCAAGTTTTATTTCGCTAACTTTCCCTTTCAATTTGTTTGGTTTGACCTTGTTCGATTCGTTGAGTTTGTATTTTTCTTTTCTTCTATTTTTGGGCTTTTGCGACTTGGAAATTGTCCTGTGTGTTTCTTTTATAAAAACGTATTTTTTTTTCTTTTCTATTTTTCTTTTTTTGAACATTAACTAGATTTTAACACCTGCGATGCGCTGGGTTTTAAAAAGAGTAATGTTTAGGCATAGACATATCGCTTTATAAGTTATATTGTTATAATGTTACTTGTAGTTAAAAAGAGTTGAAAGGGTACATAATATTCTAGTCCTAAGAACTTAGTAGCAACATTATGATTAACCAAATAATAATCACGCCATGAAGAAGCAATGCATCTAAATTTCTTATCTTCTTTTAAGTATGGTTTATTGGATTTTAATAATCCCTATTAACTGGTATTAGCCGATAATAATCCATATTCATTTTATCACCGCTGGCGGTCCCAAATTTAAAAAAGTTGGCCCCCAATGGTCCCTCGTTGAAAATGACTTAACGGCGTTATACTTTTTTCCGAAATTCAAACTAATGTTTTAGGGTTTTTGATCGGAATGAGGATACGAGTCGATTGATGTAAAGCTTCGTTCGAAACGGTGCTCCAAAACGACGAAACAATGCTTCAATTCGGTTGTTTGAACTTACAATTAACAAAAATCAAGTCGTTTGGAGCACCGTTTCGAGCTAAGTTTTACATTAATCGACTCGTATCTTCCTTCCGATCAAAATCCCTAAAACATTAGTTTGAAATTCGGAAAAAAGTATAACGCTGTTAAGTCATTTTAACGGGGACCATTGGGGGCCAACTTTTTTAAATTTGGGACTGCCAGCGGTGATAAAATGAGTAGGGATTATTATCGGCCAATACCAGTTAATAAGGATTATTAAAATCCAATAAACCTTTAAGTATAAATCATGTTTCTGGAATTGCCCCGACATAATCCTTAGCGATTATCAATAGCCTACTTTTAGTATTTTAGCCTACCATTTAAACAAAGCATACAACATATAAATAGTAAAAAACATACACAATTTAAATGGTTAGAATATCGTGGATGGCACCTGTGAGCATGCAGGAGAAAGAATAATAACGACTTTGTCTACAAAATCCAAAGCACTTACATACTTGCGCCCAAATCAAAGCGACTGCTAGTTGTATCTAAAGCACTTCGAGCTTCATGCAAGATAACTCGTTTTCAACAGCCGCATTTCCATACTTCAATTCAAGAAACTTTTTATAAATTAAATATAGAGTTAATGGTCATTTTCGTCTCTGTGGTTTGCCATTTTGGCCACTTCAGTCCAAAGTTTGAAATTTTGTCAATTTAGTCTTTATAGTTTTAAACATTAGCCAATTACGTCCCCCCCGCGTCTAACGACATCCAACTATGTCGTTAGTTTAAGGGGTATTTTTGTCTTTATCCTGTTTATTTTTAGTTAGTGGTCATTTTCGTCCCCGTGGGTTGATACTTTTGCTACTTCATTCCAAAGTTTGAAATTTTGTCAACTTTTTGCTTAATTTAATTCAGTTTTTTTTTTTTTTGCTACTTCAGTCCATGATGAAATTCATTGGTAAAGTGGTTAGGGTAATTCCCTAAAACCGAACTATACCGAAAACACTAAAATCGTTTCTTTGATTAATGCATAATAGTTGGGGTTTAGAGATTAACATATCGTAGCAAACATCTGGGTCGAAATCAACATCAGGAGGTCGAATATCCTGCATTTCCATGTTTGCTCAATAAATCGATGCACTAAATCACATGTGTGTTCTCCAAGTTGTGGTATTGTTCTTGAATTCGTTGAATTCAACTTAGAGTTGTTGTCGATTTGAAGAATTCAAGAACAACACCACGATTTGAAGAGCACACATGCGATCTAGTGTATCGATTACTTGAGCAAACATGGAAATGCGGGATATTCGTCCTCCTGATGTTGATTTCAACCAAGATGTTTGCTACGATATGTTAATCTCTAAACCCTAACTATTATGCATTAACCAAAGAAACGATTTTAGTGTTATCTGTATAGTACGGTTTCAGGGAATTGCCTTGATTACTTTCTCAATGAATTCCACCATAGGGAGAGTTTAGGAAATGTCTAGAAACTAAATACGAGGAGGGGTGACGTAGGATGTTACAGTCTACTCAAACAATTAATTTTAAGACTTAAATACCTATAATAAGTACGGGTAAGTAAGGTCGTCTCTACAGGGACTTAAGGAAAGTGCAAGTTTATTTAGTTTATAACTAATTATTTAATCTAAGCGGACAAACGATGTCAAGCGGTTTTTATAAAAAGATTTAATTAAAACTAATTATTACTTAAAAAGATTTGTAACAACATTAATTAAAAAGCATTCATTCTAGGTTCGGGTTATGTGTTCCATACGTCAATCACAGATTCTTTAGTCTTTGGTTTTATAACAATTTCTAGTCCTATGGTTTGATTTATGATGACAAACGATACCCTAACCGAATTGTTGACACAAATGAACCCGGACACCATAATTACCAATTCTATGTCTAAGATAATTAACTCAATGATAAGGTTTGATGATTATAGTTCAATGACACAAGAGCGTAACCCTAAATGTTGATGAACAACCAAACAAACGTTACGTAAATCAATAATCGCAAACACAACCTTTAATCAACCAAATAACTAATTAAGCAAGACAAATCATATAAATTCAATCAAGCTATAACCATTAAGCATTAGAATCTGATCAAAACAGTACTTCACACAAAACCTTAGCCTAGAACGAACACACATGACTTAGCCGGACATCGACATAATCGTTAAAGCACTTATCTTGATGAACATACGATCGTAGGACACACCGGAAGCTTCGGAATGGCTGAAAATCGTCTTAAAACACCTCTTCTGCCTCTGAAAGTCGTAATAATCCGAATGGGGATGTTAAAGGGTTTATATAAGGCAAACCCTAATTTTTCCTGACATTGAGCATCTTCGCGTATCGCGAAGATGATAGGCTTGCTCCTTCACGTATCGCGAAGGACAAAATAGTCGCGGCCAAAATCTTGCAACTTCGCGTATCGCGAAGTTGTTCCCCTGCATCTTCGCGTATCGCGTGGATGCAATTTTTTCAGATTTATTATTTTCTTTTCTTGATTGTCTCGTGATGCGTGCACTTCCAATCTCTCACTTCTCAATCTTCGTTCTAAGCCCGTAAATATCCTCATTAAGCTCCATAGCTTCCAATGTCCTGAAAACACATAACAATGCTTGAAGTACCATAGTTTGTTCGATTATTTTACTAAAACTAACTAATTAATATATAAAATAAACTAACTTTTACCCAACCATCAAGGGGGGATATGGTTATTGTTGTTGACAGAGTAAATGTAGACCTGTTTTGGTCGATGCTCGATAGTTTTGGGCTTGGATTATGCTCTTAGGGGTTATAGAAAAAAAAACTGAATTAAATTAAACATAAAATTGACAAAATTTCAAACTTTGGACTGAAATAGCAAAAACATCAAACCACAGGGACGAACAGGGACGAAAATGACAATTAACTAAAAATAAACAGAACAAAGACAAAAATACCCCTTAAACTAACGGCATAGTTGGATGTCGTTAGACGGGTGGACGAAATTGGCTAATGTTTAAAACTATAAGGAGTAAATTGACAAAATTTCAAACTTTGCACCGAAGTGGCGAAAGTAACAAACCATAGGAACGAAAATGTCAATTAACTCTTAAATATACCATCATTTCTATTCATTTATAAATACAATAAATCATTTCTATTCATGCAGTTAAATTAACATAAAGCCACCATCTTTCCTTGGCAAGCGGTCAACATATACTCCCATAAGCAAGCAGGAGTAATATACAATAGGTAATTCAAAACATTATATGGAAGCAATGGAACAAAATGAACCACCAAAAAATTCTGTAGCAAAAAACTACATGTACTCTGATGTCCGTTTAATCACACCTAATAATCCCTTATGTCGAACCACACACACCAACAAATGTATTTATATTTAGGACCAACCTACCCCAATAATAGACTTGACTATATTTAGTATTTATTGTATAATATCTTGTATTATGGCATAACAATATTATCTACATGTACTCAGTTGAAACGGTTTATATGTATCAACCGATGGGGTTTTGTAGCAAGACCCACCCGGATCATGTGTGTCGACTTAAGAAATTCCTATATGGAATTAAACAGGCGCCACGGCATGGTACCAACGGTTCACTAATTATGTTTTGCACATAGGATTTCAACAGGGTCAATGTGATAAGTCATTGTTTACTTTGCACTCCAGGAATCATACAACGTATTTATTGTTATATGTGGATGACATTCTCCTCACCTCCTCATCTGAGGCACTTCGCCAACAACTGATGTCAAGTTTGGCTGATAAATTTGCTATGAAAGATCTCAGTTAAGTTTTTTCCTCGGAATATCGGTCACTCGGACGGGGATACTATGTTTTTATCCCAAAGCTCCTATGCCCTTGAGATTATAAAACGCACTGGCATGCAAACATGTAAACCAACACCCACTCCTGTTGATACAGATGGTAAACTTGGTGCTGATTCGGGCACTCCGTTTGAGGACCCATCACTTTATCGAAGCGTAGCTGGCGCTTTGCAATATCTCACATTCACTCGACCTGACACTAGCTATGCGATCCAACAGGTTTGCATGCACATGCATGCCCCCCCCCCCCCCGTTCCACACATTGTGATGCTCTAAAACGCATTTTGCGGTATGTTCAGGGAACGTTTATGTTTGGTCTCACTCTTGGTAAGTCATATTCTCCCTCATTGCTTGCATATATAGATGCCGACTGGGCGGGATGTTCTGGCACTCGTCGGTCTACGTCTGGATATTGTGTTAACTACGGGTCCAACCTTATATCATGGTCTTCAAAACGACAACCAGCGGTATCTCGTTCTAGTGCTGAAGCTGAATACCGAGGTGTAGCTAACGTGGTTGCTGAAATTTTTTGGCTTCGTAACTTACTCTTGGAGCTTCACCGTCCTTTAACTCAAGCCACACTAGTTTATTGTGATAACGTGAGTGCCATATATCTTTCAGGAATCCTGTTAATCACCAGCGTACGAAACACATTGAGCTAGACATTTATTTTGTTCGCGAACAGGTTCGGCGGGGTCAAATGCGTATTCATCATGTGCCCTCTCCTGATCAAATAGCAGACATCTTCACCAAGGGACTTCCTCGTGCTTTATTTGAAGATTTCAGATCCAGTCTCAGCATCTGGTCACCTCCCGCTTTGACTGCGGGGGTGTAATAGACTTGACTATATTTAGTATTTATTGTATAATATCTTGTAGATGTATTATTGTATATATATGATTGATTGAGAATGAGATAGGCAAGCATTCAAAAACAATTATTCTATCACCCAACATCTGCCTTTATACAAATTGACGTGAATTGTATAAGTTTTTAATCAAGAACTATCTGAACTACAAAATAATAAACTAAATGGTTAAAAAAATAGCATGCACAGTTCGCCTTGAATACGCTTCTGACTGTGACTAATCGGCCTCTTGATTTAACTGCATGTGAGTCTTCTACCCTGCACTAAAACACAAAAATAAAATGTCAAATATCTAAACTTCATTTCAAAATAGACGTTGCATACCCTTTCTATATATCAAGCAATGCACTTATCTAAGAAAAATTGTTGACTTTAGTTAGTCAAAATTGGAGTTAAGTTTGCTATCAATTACTTCACAGGTTGTAATTTTTTATCTGAATTGTAAGTCCCGTGACGGATCTTTCAATGTGATATCAATATACTCGATGATTAGGCGGAAACTAATCACCAAGTCGATTCTATGCAACACACAAGAATACACGTAAACCAACCAGAAAAGCTTCAAAACACAAGTATATTATACGTTGGGTGCTTAAGCCCTTATCAACTTACACGGGTGAATAATAATACTTGAACGAACAACCCTAATATCGTTAACATACATCAATATATATTCTATCAATTAGGCCCAAAACAGACTAAAGCCCACCGAGATCAACAGATCTCGGTTTACATACAAAAGCCCAACTAAGCCCAACCTGACCGAGTATAAACCATAAAATATGATCCAACATTCTCCCCCTTGGTTTATTGCTTGACTTCAGCCTTTCTCAAAAATGCCAATTAGAGACGTCTAACATGCTTCGATACCTTCATTTCTACCTTCCGGCGTATATACCGTGGCTTCTAAATAGACATTTGGAAGTGGAGTGTCTTATTTTGTGCCTTATTCCGGTAATAGTAACCCCGACTAGTAATCCAGCACAGGTCATGCTACTTGCCATTACAAGTAGATGTTCATGAGATTGATTGATGAAAACAGTAGAGGATCTTAGGTTCAATCGACTTAGAAGCGTTGAATATGATAGATTTTTGATCGAGCAAACAAAATCTCGATTAAGGTTTGATCACGAGTCCCTTGAAACGTCGATTGACCACGGAACTCTCTGATCGACCAGAAGATTTTGGTAAATCTCCACCAAGAACACATGCATATGACCCTTCATCTTCATCATTCTACCAATCATCATTGATGACCAAGCCTGCATCTTTTTTTAACAACTCAAAAACAATCAGTAACTTCAACAAGAGACCGAAAAAAATAACATAATTATAGATCGATTAAGCCATTGTTACCACAAAACCGAAATACTCAAGAGGTAAAGATAAATGCTGGTTAACATTACTTACCTTTCTCAATGATTTAAAATAGCTTAGATGAAGACATAAAGGATGACGATTGATGAATAGATGGTTATGATTTCGGAAGATATTGGAAGTTGCAAATTTCAAGAATGATTAATAAGGAGCAATGATTGCCTTTTAAGCTACCGGGTCACATCAAACTATGCCGAGAACATATACTGACCGAGAACACATATAGCCGAGAATAGTTATTTTGAGCTGAGAACTCGCATGTGTTGAGTTCGCTTGGCCAATTGGATCAGGTAGAAAGCAAGAACATCCGTTGGCCAAAGGACTGGCCCGCTCCTCAAATCCACTAGTTTGTCAAGGATTCATGATCAAAAGTAATCCCGATTAAAAATTAATTTCTTAGAGACATTTGTTTCGACACGATTTAATATGAGGTAAAAAATAAAAATAAAATTAGAATAAAAAACTAAACTAAAACAAAATTAATTTACCTATCCAGCCTTCAGAAAATTTAACATATATTGGGATCAAATTTCAGCTGTTTAACAAAAACAAGCAACCCCTTTTAAGAAAAGATCTAAACATGAAATCATAGTGATTGAGATACTTTCAAAATGATCCGTTTTTAGCATTATTATGACATAGTGAAAATGTTGATAGCAGGTATTTAAAAACTTAGTATGATTTTCATTGCGCCAGTGATATCATTAGATTCAATTAGGCATAAAGCTAATATGGACATCACTTATGGACCTATGATGCCCTTTATTTCTTCTTAAAGCTTATTTGGCTTTCCCAGACCACCCCAATTTGACTCCAACCCCTTAGTGCTTTATCAAAGAACTTTCTCTATACAAAGTAATTTTTAGACTTTAAGGTTAAACGTTGGGCTTACATGCCATCCGGACTTACAGGCCTTACATTCAGGGTGTTTAGGACTTACTTGTATGCCCCACCCCTGTAGTTCCCTGAAGCCCCTTTAAGCCTTTTTTTTTATAAAAATGAATGATAAAATATATAAAACCAATTTTTTTTAATGTATATTACTTTTGGCGATCAAGACACTAACGAGCTCGTGTATGACTGGTAATTACTTTTCTGCCTATCATTTGGAGAGACGTATCTAGAGACATGCACGCATCTTCAAACTGATTCTCCACAAAAAGTTTAGCAGATTTAGTTTATATCACTTCAAACTTTTAATTATCATAGAAAGCTACCATACACATCAATGACTTATCTAAAGCCTTTTTAGGTTAATAAATTCACACGTTAGGCAAACAAAATCAATTTATCTATCATTTTTCAAAAGTTGGAAAATATTTTCATTTGAAAATATTTTAAGCTTCTAATAAGCTTTAGCTGAATAATAATATTACTTCCCGAATGATAACTTCGAAGATAATTTTAAATTCAATCACCCCAGTTACCTTCAGTTCCCAAATGAATGGCTATCTCACGTGTCTACAAGTGGACGATAGGACCAAACACATAATAATATATATCCCTCAAACGTAGGTGGCCGACAAAATTTTCAGTGAAAGAGCAAAAGAAATTTATGTTCAGTCGTCCCGGTTACTTTCAGTTCTAAGGTTAATGGCTATCCCATGAATCAAAGGTTACCAAACATATAAGATATGTCCGTTAAACTTGAATAACCGACGTAATTTTAAGCAACAGAACAAAACACAAATTGTTAATTAAATTTTTTTATTTATATGTTTTTTTTTTTATTTTAAGAACGCACACACACTCGTTTTGTCTTTTTTTCTTTTTCTCCCCCTAAATTTGTACATAAATTATGACAAAAGAAAATTTTATGTACAAATTTAACCTAAAAAATACTCAGTCTTCAAAATGTAACATCTTAAGAAACCCTACAAGCACATTGAATCTGGTTGTTCAGACCGGTTTCGTAAATTGGTCCGCCTCGTTATTATCAGTGTGGACCTGTTCAAATGAATTAACTTCCGGTCGTAACAGTCTCGAATAAAATGAATTTTGATATCCATGTGCTTGGTTTTAGAGTGCCGAACCGGGTTTTTAGCATTGGCAATTGTAGCATCATTATGACAAAAAATAGGAGTATCAAGAAATTCCAAACCGTAGTCCAGTAGTTGATGTTGCATCCATATGACCTGAGAGCAGCAAGCAGAAGCAGCAACATATTCAGCTTCAGTAGTGCTTGTGGACACCGTTTGTTGTTTCTTGCATTGCCACAAGATGAGCCGATCCCCCAAAAATTAACATCCAGCAGACGTCGATTTCCTATCAATATCATCACCTCCATAATTGCTGTCAGAAAAAGCATACATATCAAATTCTGAATTCTTGGGATACCAAAGACTAAGCTTCGGTTGCCCTTTCAGATATTTAAAAATTCGTTTAATAGCAATTAAATGAGAGAGTTTAGGATTAGCCTGGAAACGGGCACACTGACAGACTGTGAACATGATGTCAGGACGACTAGCAGTAAGATACATTAGGGACCCAATCATCGACCGATAGAACGTTTGATCTACAGGTTTCCTATCAGGATCAGAAGATAGCAAAGGTCTTTCAGCCATAGGAGTCGCCGCACTTTTGGAGTCCTGAAAGTCAAACTTTGTCAACATATCCTCGACGTACTTTCCTTGATGTAGCAGAATGCCTGTCGAGCTTTGACGAACTTGCAGACCCAAAAACATTGTCATCTCCCCCAACGCGCTCATCTCAAACCTTTTCTTCATCACTTCCTCAAACTTAGAACAGAAAGCAGTGCTGGTAGAACCGAATATGATGTCATCCACATAATTCTGAACCAGGATCAGATCCTTTCCAACCGTCTTTATAAACATTGTCTGATTAATGGTTCCACGCTTATACCCGTGTTCCAACAGATGAGATGTCAACGTCGCATATCTTGCTCGAGGAGCCTGATGAAGGCCGTAGAGAGCCTTGTCCAACTTATAGACATACGATTGATGCTTGGAGTCCACAAAACCCGGTGGCTGATCCACATAAATTTCTTCTTTCACTACGCCATATAGAAATGTCGTCTTTACAGCCATTTGATAGATTGTGAAACCTATGTACGATGCATAAGCTAAAAATATCCGAATGGACTCAAGACGAGCCACTGGAGCGTAGACCTCAGTGTAGTCTAAACCCTCAACCTAACGAAAGCCACAAACCACAAGCCTTGCCTTGTTTCTAACAATAACCCCCGAGTCATCCTCTTTGTTGCAAAAAACCCATCTCGTATCAAGCGACTTCTTCCCAGCGGGTAGTTCAACCAACCTCCAAACCTTGAGTTAATCAAACTGATTGAGTTCCTCATGTATGGCGTCAACCCAGCTTGGTTCTTTCAGAGCCATGTCAATTGTCTTAAGCTCAATTTGTGAAATGAAGCAAGAATACAAGCAATTGTTGATTGTTCAAGTCTGACTTCTGGTTGAGACGCTAGCTTCAAGAGTACCAATAATACTGTCAATGGGGTGATCCCGTTGAATTCTTGATGGAATGGAGTGATCTGGAACCGAACAGCTTATTGGTAAATTGGTTGGATCTTCGAGAGCTTCAGTGAGAGGGTTCCTCCACCCCGATGCTGTTGTACTGTGCGAGTACGATGTACTGGAAACATACTCGATTGGAATGGCATCAGGGAATAGAGTGCTACCGAATATCTGACGAATAACGCTCTCCCCCTCAACTGATGACATCTTTGCTGAAAAGGGTTCTTGAGGGGATACAGTGTCGGTGACAGTCTCTTCTAGATTGTCTGATGACGGCTGGGTGGTGTCTGAGGGTTCAGACGGGTCCACACTCATCATAGGAAACTCTTGAGTATTAGCAGAGATATCTTCTTCATCATCGACAACGACAGAAGTTCCTCCTCCCCCCCCCCCCGAGTTATTATCAGAATCAATCACAGGAAACAGATTGAATGGCTTGAACAGTTTGTAATAGTCAAACAGCCAGTTAGGCCCCACACGAGCATTTGTCTCATTTTCTTCCAACCAACGTACATCATATGATTCTACGATCTGTTTCGATGCCTTGTTGTAGACTCTGTAGGCAGTTCGACCAGCATAACCAACAAAATAACAATCATCTGCCTTGGCTTCGAACTTAGGAGTCGACTCAAGATTCAACAAAGTGCACGACACCCGAAAGCTCGAAAGTGTGCGACCATGGGCTTGTGACTATAAACAATTTCATAGGGAGTTTTCATCTGAGATTTGTTGATCAACACCGATTTTGAACGTAACAAGCGGTGCTAATCGCTTCAGCCCAGAAGAATAATGGTAACTTTGAATCACATAGCATCGTTCTTGCAGCTTCAATCTAAGTATGGTTCATTCTTTCAGCAACACCATTCTGCTGCGGGGTACGAGCTGACCTGTACTGACAAAAAATTCCCTTTTTGGCACAAAAATGATTTAGTGTAGAGTTCTTGAACTCCGTGCCATTGTCACAACGAATTCCCTTGAGCGTCAAATTCAACTGATTTTCCATAAGCACCACGAACTTCTTGATCAAGTCGGCTGTCTCACCTTTATTCGATAAGAAAAACACCCAAGTGAAACAGGAGTAGTCGTCGGTGATGACCAGACAGTGATTAATACGAGATAGACTTAAGACATGAAATGTACCGAACAAGTCCATTTGAAGCAACTGAAAGACACTAGAAATGGTATTTATCAGCTTTGGCTTGTGTGATTTCCGATGATGCTTGCCTAACGCACAAGCCACACACTTCTCGATAGTTACGAAGTCTTTAACTGGCAAGTCGCGTACAATATTGTTCTTTGCAAGACGATTCAGATTTTTGACATTTGCATGACCAAGGCGACGATGCCAGAGCATGGCATTATATTCCGACAATTTAGAAAACAAACATGTAATTTCATCAGGAATGTTATTGTTCATGGTAATTAGGTAGGCATTATCTTTTCTCTGAGATCTGACCAGGACCCACTCCTCCGGTATGACAATACCGGGTTTCAGAACCAAGCATTCTTTGTTGGTAAAGTGTGTAGAAAAGCCCTTATCACAAACTTGTCACACGCTGAACAAACTGTGCTTCAATTCTGGAACATAGTAAACAATTTCAAACTTTAAAACCCCATTACTCACGGTACCCTTTTATGTAATCTTCCCTTTCTCTCCTCCCGCAAAGGAAAAATATCCGTTGTTAAAGATTTGAATGTCACTTAGCTGAGATATGTGCCCCGTCATGTGCCTGGAACAGCCACTATCAACAAACCATGGTCTGATAATATTCCTCCATAGTTGTTCCTGCACAATGTGCGAGATTAGTTAGTTTTGGGTACCTAGTCCATAGTAGTTCTGGGTGGGCCGGACCTGGTCAATCGTGTTACGGGTTTCCATGACATATCCTCATTGTTATCAAAGTTCGAGTCAGAGGACAAAAAGGACTTTGCTACCGGAGACTTGGGCAACCACTTGTATTTTGGTTTTAAAACTTTGTGATTTAAGCAAGTGGTTGAGTTGGCATCCGGTTTGCGGATGTAAGACTCGATCGCCTTTGACTTTTTAACCGTTTTCGGTTTTGAGATCCATTTCGGTCTTGGAACCGAAATCGAGTTTCCATTTCCCCTTTAATTCACAACGGGCCTGGTCTTTTGAGAATTTGACCTGTCAGCCTTGCCCCTTCTCCAATTGCCATCAGAGAGCCTTGCTTCATAATGACTTGTTATATTAGAATGAAAGTTTTTGTAGGCATTTTGAAGCATGGTCCTCCTGATGTCGTTTATAATAAGGGATATACGGGAGATGAGAGCAATTTCTAGCAATGTGATCGGGAATGGCATAGTTGAAACAAGTCTGCCTCTTAATATAAAGGTCGTTGTGGCCGATTCCCGGTCTTGCTCTATTGTGAGACTTTGTCTTTCCCTTTTTGATATTATCATTTGAGCTTACACATTCATTATCACAAATATTCTTTTCTTTTACAAACTTAGGTGATAAATATTTATTATGTTTTTTAAGCTCATCAGATTTATTACTAGACAGATCACTGCCTTTTGAAGTTTTAAGAAAAACATTCAAACACTTTTCTTTGCTCTTAAAACCCAAGCCCACACACACATCAGTACTATCATTGTTTAAAATAGGCAAAATAGGTAAATTAGAAAGAACAACAGAGTCAATGGGTGAGTCATCATCCTCATCGGTCCAATCCTCAACTATTACTGCATCTGCACATGAGGTATATACATTAGAATCGTTCGCCCCTGAGGTTGATTCAGATGACAAGTCTGAACTAGCCATACCCTTTTCGGTTGCACGAGACTTACCATATTGCAAGTACTTTTCCTTTTATTCTTCCTTGGTGAGAGGAAGACTAGTATAATTATTGTTATATGGAGGAGGAACTACGTTATATCCAATACCCACACCCTTATTTTCTTTCCATTTCAATTGTTTTTCTATCATTGACTCAACAACAGCACTAGAGATATCAAATTTTTTAAAATTGAATTCAGCATTTTCGAATTTATTTGTTAGTTTTGCTATCTCCATCTTTGATGCATCTAACTCAGTGGTTAGTTCAGCAATTTTCTTTTTAGCATCTAGATGGTGACAACACTTTATACTAAAATCCGATTGCAGTTTTGAAAAATCTTGTTTTTGTGCCTCTATTTTATCTTTTAAAGCCTTTTCAAGATTCTTAAGTGTGAAGTTTTCATATTTAACACCCTCCATCTCCCTGATTAAGTTACTGTTATGTATTTTATACAAGCCTACTTTATCAATGCACGATTGAGAACAAAGTATAGGACTTACCTTAGTTGGTTTGATGGAGGTGAAGACCACGAAGGCATGCTGAAGATCCGTCACCTGCTCCTCTGCTACGTTCTCCTCTTCCTCGACATCTATCTCAGCAAAATTTGCAACTTGATCACCCAAGTTCAGAGCTGCCATCTGCTCTTCCCACGAAAAGTTCTGAACCACCAAACCTAGCTCACCAGCACTCGAACTAGCAACATTCTCTTCTCTTCCACCATTTACCAAAACAATTGCCCTCTCTCTATTTCCTTCCTTAGCCGGATTGGTACACTCACGAGCAAAATGACCCAACTCATGACAGTTGTAGAACCTCAGAGAACTTTTGTTGAATCCCACTTTTTGATTTGCAGGCACATTCCAGTTGTTCCTGCCTGTCCTCTTAGTGAACTTCTTGGCTCTAAAAACAACCATGGCAATTGGCCAAGGAATATCCATCTCCTCCACATCATCAGGATGTATCTGATCCAACTCAGCAGCCACAACAGATTGTACCAGGTCTCCAGCAAGAAAAGCATTATAGCAGTTTATAAAACCTGCCATTAAAGCTATGTTCTCTTGAGTCTCTTTGGAAATAATAGGAGTTTGAATAGGAGACTGGCTGGAGGTGGCCACAGAAGCTTGCGATTTCGGTGCTGGAGTTGGTTGTGGAAAGAAGACTGCTAGTGTAGGTTGTGGATTGGGTTGACTTTGAGATGACCTGAACATGGATAAGGTCTGCTGAGTCTGCTGTGGTTGAGCTGTTTGACTTTTGAACTGTGAGAAATTGTCTTGTGAAACTAAAGCATTGTTAGCTGTAACACTATAACCAGCAGTATTGTAGATGTTTGCATGATTGATAGCACGCTGCTTGTCGTCCATGTCACAAGCCTTGATAATTGCCATCACCTCAGAGAGAGTCAGTCTTGCCAGATCTTTGGTCTTTTTAATAATAGCCACATTTAAATCTCAGCTCTGTGGCAGTGATTTGGCAAGCTTGTTGTTAATCTCAGCAGATGTAAGACTTATGTTGGCCGATCTCATCTCAGTAACCAACAATATAAAACGGTGTAGCTGTTTCTCAAGAGATTTTCCCAAAACATAGTTAAACATGTTGAATTGTTGTCGTAGTAGATCCTGCCTACTTCTTCTCATGCATTAATTTCCCTGAAACACTTCAATAAGAGCCTCCCAAAGAGCTTTAGTCCAACTCTCTAAACCCCAAGGCAATCTCAGGCGACAGTGCCATAGTCAGAGTAGCCAGAACTTTCTCATCCTGCTCAACCTTTTCAAAATCATCATCCGTATACAACTCAATTGGCTTCGTCTCCACTTCATCCGAACCCTCTCTTTGATACGTGATAACTTGAGGATTTTGAACCATGCTCCTCCACATTCTTGCATCCTTTTCCTTCACATATTTTTCAAACCTGAACTTCCACTCAGCAAACCCTTCAGATGACAGTAGTCGTGGTACACGAGTGGTAGTTCCCATGATAGATTCAAGTTCTTGATGAAGAGTGATATTAGAAGATGTTGGGTTTCAGTGGTGATCAGTTAAAATTTAGTTTATTAAATCCAGTTCATAAACGTGGCAAATAATAATTAATCACATTAATTAATAATTATACGCAGCGGATATATAATTAATCAGCATCGAAAACTAAACCCGACATCCGGTTATAGACAATACGAGTACGAGTTAAACAATAAATATATAATTAAACTAACGATATATATAAGTTTAGCTCGGTTAATAAATAACCGGTTGAGACACCGAAGGCTAACGAACCGAGCTAGGTGACACAATGAGATCAACGACCAATGCTGGCGGTGCACGACGGCAAACGGCAGCGGTGGTGGTGTGCGTACAGCAGACCACAAGCAGCAGTAGTGTGCGGCTGTGGACGGCGGCGTCGGCGACGGATAGGCAGCGGATAGGCGGCGGTGGCACCTGTAGGCAGCGGGGAACCGGTGATGGTGGCTGGACAGGCACCGATGGTTGAGCAGCGGCGGTGGTACAGGTCGGCGGACGATGGAGTGGAGGAAGAAAGGAGATGGACTTATTGATTAGCTTAGAGTTTAGGTTATGTAAATATCATATATTTATATAACCCTTAATTAGGTTTAACTAATTTAGTTAGTTATAAACCCAATGGGCCAACAAGTCCACCTCTTGCTCCAAAGCCCGTTCCATGTAATTATATCTCGTTAAAGTATCTAACCCGGTTAACTAACTTAAGCGGGTTAATGGTTCGTTACCTCATGGTGTAACTCTCACGGGTCATAACCCGGTTGGCCGTATTGACTTACCCGAACCAGTCCATAATCAGGTTCAATCTCATATGGCGTTTAATCATTATAGTTCTCGATCTAGAATCAAAGTGGTCCAATCAAACACACAATTAGTTTGGGTGAGGCCTCACACTTTACCAGTTTGAATCAACGAGGGCGCCAAGATGTCTAACTATTACATATCATGTAAGAGTATAGAATCCCATCTTGAACACATACAACTCCCACTGAACTTCAGATCATTCCCAACCATTGCCTTTTTAGCTGGTAGTTACGCGACAGCGGTTGACACTAATCAAAGAATAACGTTTAGTAAACGAAAGTTCTAATATGTATTTCAGGTCTGAGGATACTAAATGAGTATACCAGTATCAAAACATCTTATGACTAAGATCCATGAAGATGATTTGATGCGAGTTACATCCAACGTCATTCATAATGAGGTCTGTGAGTTTGGGAGTCAACTCCTTGAGTCCAAAGTCAGAATAGTCTTAATTGAGAGTCGTTCCAACGAGTCTGACCGACTACGGATAATTTAGAATACAATATTCATGGATTAAGCGTATTAAAATCGAAAACAGTTATATTATTCAACATTTGCATTTAACAATTATATCAAAAGAGAACTAAAAAGTATAACTATTTAAATGGTCACACATTCAAATACTAAATCAAAACAAACTACTAGCTAATCTAAGACCGATAGCATCTCTGTGATGATCATGCTTGTCCTTAGTTATCGGTTTAGTGAACGGGTCAGCTAAGTTTTGATCTGTGTCTACTTTGCTTATTATGATGTCTCCTCGTTCCATTATTTCCCGAATTAGATAGAACTTCCTTAGAATGTGCTTGGCTCTGTGATGAGACCTGGGCTCTTTGGCTTGAGCAATGGCTCCTGTGTTATCACAGATTACGTCGATCGGTTTCAGAAAACCTGGAACCAGATCGAGGTGGGCTATGAATTTCTTCATCCAAGCATCTTCTTTAGCAGCATCTAATGCAGCTATGTATTCTAATTCAGTGGTAGAATCCGCCACCACACTCTACTTAGAGCTTTTCCAGTAAACAGCTCCTCCATTAAGAGTGAGTACATATCCTAATTGTGAGCAAGAATCATCTCGGTCAATATGGAAGCAAGCATCAGTGTAACACCTTACAGTGAGTTCTTTTTACACTCCTCCAAACATTAGGAACATGTCTTTCGTCCTTTTTAGGTACCTCAGAATATTCTTCACAGCAGTCCAGTGGGCAGTGCCAGGGTTCTGCTGAAAACGACTAGTCATGCACAGTGCATACGGGACGTCAGGTCTAGTACATAACATAGCATACAAGATAGAACCAATCCCTGAAGCATATGGAATCGCTTGCATGTGCTTAGTTTTAATGTCCATTGCCGGAGATTGCGATTTGTTCAACACGGTTCCTTTAGCCATGGGGAGAGCTCCTTTCTTGGAGTTATCCATAGAGAAGGGTGCCATTACTTTGTCCATGTATGTACTTTGACTCAGCCCTAGAAGCCGCTTAGACCTATCTCGATAGATCTTAATTCCAAGAATATAAGAAGCTTCACCAAGATCTTTCATTGCAAAACAAGAGCCCAACCAGTTCTTAACTTCTTTAAGCGTAGGGATGTTGTTTCCAATGATCAGTATATCATCCACATACAGGATGAGGAATGATATAGTGCTCCCACTAGCCTTTCTGTAAACACAAGGCTCATCTTCATTTTTGATAAAACCAAACTCTTTGATTTTCTCATCAAAATGAAGATTTCAGCTGCGAGAAGCTTGTTTAAGTCCACAAATGGACTTATTTAGTTGGCACACCCTGTTAGGATATTTAGGATCGATAAAACCTTCAGGCTGAACCATATAGACATCTTCAGAAAGATGTCTATTAAGAAAAGCAGTTTTGACATCCATTTGCCATATCTCGTAGTCATAGTACGCGACTATGGCAAGTAATATTCTTATTGACTTAGTCATAGCAACGAGCGAGAAGGTTTCATCATAGTCAATACCATGAGTTTGAGTAAAACCTTTAGCGACTAACCGTGCTTTATAAATCTGCACATTTCCATGCATGTTGGTTTTCTTCTTCAAAATCCACTTGCTCCCTACTGCCCGACACTCGGGGGTAGCTCAACCAAGTTCCAGACTTGATTGTCACGCATAGATTGCATCTTGGCGTTCATGGCATCTTGCCATTTCTCAGAGTCTAGATCTAAGATAGCATATTTGTAATTAGTAGGTTCATCGCTTGACTCGGCTACCAAGAGGACCTCGGGACCATCTAGATGCCATAGGTATTTCGTGTTTGGTACGTGAGTCCTATTACTTCTGCGAACACTTGTGTTCAAGTCTGATGTATCAGCAACAACAACTTGTTGATCAGACATTCCAATTTACTCAGCGGTAGTTTGTAGTTCTTGAATTTCTTCAAGATCGACAATATTATTTCCAGTTCCTCCATCGAGAATTTACTTCTCGAGAAAGTGGCCCTTCCTTTTGATAGAAATCACATTTGTATTAGGATGGAAGAAATAATATCCGCTTTGGTTATAGTATCCGACGAAAACAACTTTTACGCCGTGAGGATCGAGCTTATCGTCAGAATCACTAGTGACATAAGCATCACATCCCCATACTCTAAGGAAAGAAAAAAAGGGTTTTCACCCATGCAATATCTCATATGGGTTTTGCTTACCCTTTTAGTTGGATCCAGATTGACAATGCGGGCGGCGGTCAAAATGGCAAAACTGCAAAAGGAGTGAGGCAAGTTAGTTCTACACATCATCGATCGGACAATGTTTAGCAAGGTTCGATTTCTCCTCTCGCTCACGCCATGGTGTTGGGGTGTGCCGGGTGGAGTGAGTTGTGAAACAATTCCACGCACTTTCAGATGATGTATGAATTATGAGGTGAGATACTCTCCGCCTCGATCTAATCAAAGCATTTTAATAGTTTTCCCAAGTTGGTTTTCCACTTCGTTTTGAAATTCTTTGAACTTTTCAAAGGTTTCTGTCACACCCTGCCAAAACAGAAACGCAGGCGCGTGACGTCATGTATACCGTAAGCATATGATTATCGCCAACATAGTAGCATTAGGATACCAACAGTTTTAAAAAGCATTTATAAACCATAACATGTTTTTAAATAAATTAGTTTAAGATAAAATTGGGATTTCTCGTATATGACCACAAATATCAATAGGAGCATACAAGCGAAACCCCTCCAAAAGGTATCCTAAATACGCCTTGAGGTCCCGTCTTCATGATTCCTTACGTGCATTGTTAATTACCTGAAAAACATACGTTTTAAAATGTCAACACAATGGTTGGTGAGTTCACAGGTTTTGAGATTCGATATGAAATCACGTTATTCATAAATCATTTAATCAGTTCGCAAACAAGTATACGATAATATATTGAAACAAATACGATGATCCTCCGTAGACTAGCTAAATCTACGAATTAACATGACGAACCCTGAGCCTATAACCAAACCACGACTTATATCCTTTTGCCCTGTTCAAATCTCACAGATGGAATATACGCACCATGTTTCGATGCAATATCGGATGTTAGAGCGACTAACCTAAAATAGGGGGAAATGTCAACATCAATAGTACTATTCGTATATTCATGTGGCTAACTCCGTTAGCTAATGGTTATAGTATGCAAGCATGGGACTTATAGCACTACATAGTTCAACTCATGTTCGCATAAGGATTGGTGTTTTGTTTCTAATTATCGTATATAAAAGCAGTTGTGTATGTTTTCCACCCCGGATTTATAAAACAATAAAACGGTAAAACAGTAAAGGGGTTAGTGAAACTCACCTCGTACGTTCAGTGTTCAATTCATTAGCAATTTCAGTTTGGACCTGGGTCCACTGCCTTCACACGTCCTAAACGCGTAAGGTTAGTTAGTTACCGTTATCGACTCGCAAGTCGGTTTATGCTAGTTGCTTTCACCCTACTAGCCGTTTCGTTTATTATATTTGTGTCGGTTGCTTTCACCAACCGGACATTTCGTTTATTACATTTGTGTCGGTTGCTTTCACCAACCAGACGTTTCGTTTATTAAATTTGTGTCTGTTGCTTTCACCAACCAGACGTTTCGTTTATTATATTGTGTCGGTTGCTTTCACCAACCAGACGTTTCATTTATTATATTGTGTCGGTTTCTTTCACCAACCAGACGTTTTGTTTATTATATTTTGTCGGTTTCCTTCACCAACCGAACGTTTCGTTTGATTTCTCGATGAGCCGTTGGTGATAAGGTTTTGTATTTCTTTTTGAAAGTAAATATTTAAATAGTTATATAAATACTAAGAATATATATCTTTTTGGTGTTGTTTTTATTTAGACATAACTGATTCGTTTGATCGAGTAATAAATATATATTAAAACTATATATTTATTTAAAAGAAATATTTCCTTAAGTTATGGTTAGAAAACATAATATACTTGTACGCTTTCTCATCAACTCTTAACAGACTTGTATACAGTGTCGTTCGTATAACTCGTAAAGATAGTAATATTTACGTCTAACATGTATATATTTCTTTGAGATATATATTTATATAAAAATAACCGTTTTGACACAAAGTGTCGCTATTAAAGGTAATACTCTATTATTTGTCATTTTCAAACGTAGAATTTATAGTTTTATTCAAAATCATATTTAAGCTTTAGAAACTTATATAAATGTATTTTCTACAAAAATAATAATCCATTTTTTTAATTTAAAATTATATAATCCTTCTTTTCTTTAAAATAAGTTTATCTTTGTAATAAAACTCATATGTATATATACTTGTAAATTTTTTTTTCAAATTGCCCACTTTTAAAACTATATTTTCATATCTAATTTATATATTATTTTAAATATCAATTTTTCTTCACTTCTTAACCCAAGTTCTAGTAATAAAAAGTTATATGTTGGGTTGGATTTCTTAATAAGGAAGATTGGAATCTTCTCAACCTCCTCAGAAACGGCTAAGTATGGAATACGAGCAAGCCCAGACGATCGAGCAAGGTTCTGAATCTTAAATGGTTAATTCTTCTAAGTGTTGAAGGCTTCGAGCAAGCTACACTTCAACGAGCAAGGGTATTCTTCTATCGAGCATGGATTGCCAATGGAGCAAACAACTTGATCATACAAGTTCCAGCCAAGTGTTACGAGCATAGTATGATCGAGCACATGGGGTCGAGCATGGATGCAATAAGAGGATGTCACGTGAATCAAAGCAAAGAATTCGAGCACAGTTTAGTTACCGAGCAAGATTTACATTCGAGCATGATAAAGATTGCTGAATAAGAAAAGCTGAAGACATCAAGAAGAATGAGCTTGCTCGATGGACTTATTCGAGCAAAGTTTGAACAAGTCAAGAGGAATGAAGCTTACTCGAAGAGAATATGTATTCTCCAAAAGAGAATATATTCTAAGTAAAGTATGCTCGAGGACACTATCCGAGCACACCTTGTATAGGAAGCTTGCTCGAGCAAGGTATATACCTTGCTCGAGGTCTGAAACATGTAAGACCCCGAATCCCGGGAATCCTACAGTTGGTAATCACGTCCACAAATTCACAAAAATTTAAAACCAATCGATTCGTTTTATTTAAAACAACTTCAGAGTAAATAACAGTGGAAAAAGTGTAAGTATTTAAATATCCCAAACACGGGTACAGGTGTCCAAAATCAAATGTAAATAAAATATTTGTTTTATTTGAATTCCTCGATCAGAAATGCCCTCAACCTCCCGAGTAGCATCCAGCACATCCAAGCGGTAGCATCCACTTCTTAACCTGAAAGTCAATCTAACATACACACAAAGTCAGCTTGAGCTGAGTGAGTTCAAGTTTTCATAAACGACATTCATTAAAAATTTAAATTCCATAAGTATGAAATGTAGTGGAAAATCATGAGACCATAAAATCATAAATAGCCTTTCTTAACCAAATCATAAGTGAATAAAACATTAAACATCTTTTCACACAGCACGGGCCTCCTCACCCCGGGTCTTCCCCGAGTAATATATTTGACCCGGCCGCGGTTTAACAAAACCGTTAAAATCATGCAACACGAGCCTCCTCACCCCGGGTCATCTCCAAGTAATATATTTGACTCGGTCACAGTTTAATAAAACAAAATCACGCAACACGAGCCTCCTCACCCCAGGTCATCCCCAAGTAATATATTTGACTCGGTCACAGTTTAACGCAACACGAGCCTCCTCACCCCGGGTCATCCCCAAGTAATATATTTGACTCGGTCGCGGTTTAACATCCAAACACGTGATACGGGCCTCCTCACCCCGGGTCTTCCCCAAGTAATATATTTGACCCGACCACGGTTCATACATCCAAGCACGTGATACGGGCCTCCTCACCCCGGGTCTTCCCCAAGTAATATATTTGGCCCGATCACGGCTCAACATCAACGGGCCTCGTCACCACGGGATTTTAAAACCCATGTAATATATTTGACCCGCCAAAATGATGGTCACGTCACACGGGCCTCTCCACCACGGGTACAACCCGAGTAATATATTTGACCCGGCCGTGAATCACCATGCACACACACATCAATAAGCCTACATACATCATTCTTAGTCACGAGGAACTAAATATCATTACACAATCGTAGGCTATAAGGTAACACATCCTCATACGTACATACATACCTCCATGTATACATACATATATATTCCTACATAAATATATATATATATATATATATATATATATATATATATCATCCCATACGTGAACTAAGTAGATAGGTCTACTCATATTCAATTACTACCAAGTCTGCTAACGTCCTCGAGTCTAGACCATCAATAGTGTATGTAATCTTAAGGACACAAGACCATGAACGAGTCTAAAATATCCTAAGGCATATAAAATAATTCAAATATAGCTTTCAAAATGCACCATCACGAGTGAGACCATGTAAAATTATTCAAATCATTGTAACGAGTAAAATCGTTTAAAATTGTATTTCGGTGTGTATGCTAGCCCAAAACGTAAAAGAGTAAAAAAGGCATCATGAACTCACCTGAATCAACCGAACACCTGCAATGAGCTAGGAAATCCCTAAGTGCACAATCACAAGCAAGGGCCTGTAAATTATACACAACGCGTTACTAAACTAGACTGTAAGAACACTCTAGCCAAATGGGCCGTTCAAGCCCAACAACTTGGCCCAAGGCCCAACACTTTGGCCCAAGGCCCAACAACTTGGCCCAAGGCCCAACAACTTGGCCCAAGGCCCAACACTTTGGCCCAAGGTCCAACAACTTGGCCCAAGGCCCAATACTTTGGCCCAAGGCCCAACACCTTGGCCCAAGGCCCAACACCTTGGCCCAAGGCCCAACACTTGGCCCAAGGCCCAACAAATCGGGTCGAATGCGCGCGAAATAAACCTTAAAACCATTTGTTAAACGAATCAGCCCCGAATGGACCAAATTCCATTTTAAATCTTTTCATTCATCAAGATTATGTCACCCGAGTTAATAGGGTTGACGGTTCCTTTTTACAACTCTTACTTTAACGTTTAAACGAAAATTCACGCACCGCCGACTCGATTGACGAAGCACTAACCCCAACAGCCCCGTGCATCAAAAATATAATTTTCCCATAGCTCTTAAACCCCCCTAGGGCTGTACAAACTGATTCGGTCGGTCATCCGATCGTTTAACGCATCAAACTCAACAATTGCCAATCCTACACCCGATAAACCCTAGTTTTCGAACTAAAATCGATTGACCGACCTAAACACCTCCATTGGCCATGAAATTTTAGTATATTGTAATTGACATACCTAAGAATATGACAGAGTATGAACTTCAATTATAACAGCCCCGAAAGATGCAAGAAAGGGCAGCCACCGGTTATGCCTAAAACGAACTTATTGATCAATACGAATATAACATGCAGATTTTAGCATGCAAAGATGTATTTTATTGCATAGGAAAACCATGGAATTAAATTATTAAATTTTTACCAGTGTTACATAAATATCTTAAGTTTATAAAAATATTTTTATTATATTTTTCTAGTGGACACAAAAATCATAAAAATTCTTCTAACACAAAAAGGTATGTGCAGCTATTTCAGCTGCGCAACAAAATGGTTTTATTTTTATAAAATTCATTACCTGGACAAATTAAACGATTCCAATTGGGTTTGGTTTCTAACTCAAAATATTAACTTCCAGAAGTGTAACCAACCAATTTAGACTTGTCAAAAAAAGGTTATGACGTCGGGAAGACGGACCAGAATCCGTCGTCCCGCATCAGGTTTGACACTCGATTTTATAAAATCATAAAAAGTATTCAAATCTCGTCCAAAAATTACGTATTATACCTTTCTGGAAACTAGACTCAAAGTAGAACATCATGGAATCAAGAATCGATCAAAAACAGTGGATTAACATCGCGTTACAGACCCTACAATAAACGTATATGAATCTGTCAGCAAGCTGTTATCATCAAAACTCAATCTTAACGACCAATAAGCGCGTTAATATGATCAATTAAGGTGTAAAAGACATTGGGAATCATAAAACCGACCTTGAATTGAAGTTTTCATGGCTGAAACTTGGCTAGGCAGAAGAAAACGAGCAGGGGGGTCCAGGTCCGACGGCTGCAAATAGGTTTAGGGTTTGAGTTTTCTTTTGTTTTATGATATAAAATAGTTACATCCAAGTCCCTCCAAACTGAAGTATGTAGCAACTTGGGTGGAAAGTTAACCGGGTCAAGCCCGAAAGGTGTACATAACACTACAAGATTAAACCTTTTGTCGGAAATTAACGGGCGTTACAAAACACTTGTATTAGATTTATCTTTCATTATGTAATGTCTAGGACGTATACATGGAATGTTAGGGTCTATATATAGACATCCTAGGGTACGACTTGGGGACGGGTTTTTTGGCACGCATACTGACAATCTTTGCAGACGAATATCAAAAGCCGCTGTCACACAAAACCCTAGACATTCCATTCATTGTATCATTGACGTATCATTTAATATAGTGAATCTTTGTCGTTGAAATAGTCTTTACCGGTTATCATTTATTGTTTTGTGTTTGATAATTCTCCACAAGCTTTCATTCTCAATCGTTGAATATCCTGATTCCGCCGGGATACTCAATCGGTCTTTGAGTAATTAAGTCGGTGTGTTCTTGTCAAACCTTTGCTAAGGTTGCACCCGACAGACGGTCCTGACAAGTGGTATCAGAGCTTGAGTAAGCTCATTGAAGACCACGGGACTGAAGGTTTGTGAGGAAAAGTGAAGATTAACTGTGCATTGCTATTGATAACATCAGATCTGATAAAATGGAAGATCAAGAAGTTTCAACCAACAAGATTTCAAGATTACTTGGACAAGAGAACTTCATAAAGTGGAAGGTGTTGTTTGAGGCTGCTGTGAACTACAACGATCCAGAACTTTGGATGGCTATTACTGAAGGGAATTACACTCTTTCAGCCGCTCCAAATAACAGTGTTGCGGTAGATCTAAGAATGAAAATGAGGGATGACAAAGCACTGTCCATGCTGAAGTTGGGACTTTCATGGGAGATTCTAACCACTGTAAATCATCATAAGAATGCTAAGGATATGTATGATGCAGTGATTGAAATGTTTGAAGGTAATACTGAGTTAAGAGACATAAAGAAAGATCGACTGAAGCAGCAGTTGGACATGTTCAAGTTTAAGGAAGGAGAAAGTCTAAAGTCAGTGTTACAAAGGTTCATGACCATTGTAAATGAAATAAGGACCACTGATTTGCAGATTTCCGACTTTGAGCTTAACAAGAAGCTTTTATCATCTCTATCGGGGGAATGGTATACTACAAGCAAGTTCATAAAGGAAAAGGCAAGTTTTCCTACCTTCAAACTAGATGATGTGATTGCCTTCCTCAAGGCTGCTGAACATGAAATGTTAGAGAATCACATGATTCGAGAGGACAAGCCAAGCTTCCAAATGAACAATGCACTTGTGGCACCCATGGGCAACCTCTCTGTCAAGAATCAACAGCCTATTGCTGAGGAACCATCAGATGCACACTCCTCATGTAACAATCAGTCAAGATTCAATGTGCAACTGATTGAAGATGACCATCCATCTACTGGAAATGGGCAATCAAATTTTGCATATCACAACCAGACTCAAGGAACAGCCTATCAGGCCTTGTTCTCGATGTTCACTGAGTCTTATCATGCCTTTGTGGCCAAGAATCTGATAAACACAAGCATCGTGCTAGAAGACTTAGAACAAATTGATGCTGATGATTTAGAAGATATGGACATCAAATGGCAAGCGGCCATGTTGGCAGTAAGAAGTAAAAGGTTGTATAACAGAACTGGCAGAAGTAGTTTCAATGGACCAAATGAAAGAATTGAATTTGACAAATCCAAGGCCATCTGTTATAACTGTCAACAACCTGGACACTTTGCAAGAGAGTGCAACATGCCAAGACAGTTTGTTAATCAAATGCCCAATCAAAATCCCTATCAAAATCAGAATAGAACCCAGCAACACACATTTCAACCTCAGAGAACTAATCAAATGCAGGTTCATACAAATCAAAGCAGACCATCTCAAAATGGTGTGAACCAGCAAAGAGATCAAGGGAATGTGGCCGTTGCAAGGGTGGCTCAGGATGGAGAGTTTGACTGGAGTAATCATGCTGCTGAGATGGAAAGAGCAAATGTTGCATTCATGGCCAAAATTAATGAGAAGGCTGAATCTTCAAACACTCAAGTACATTCTGATACTTCTATTTCTGATCTTCTTGCTAAAATTGAAGAATTAAATCAGGAGGTTGGAAAATTGAAAACTGAATGTGGTAGGAAGGATGTCTTTCTAAATGTGTATGCTGAAAGTGAGGCTACATATGAAAGTCAAATCAAAGGTTTGGAGGATGATTGCATGGTAGCATATCAAGCTCAATCCAGAATGATAATTGAGATAGAAGGACTGAAGAAGATGTTTGCTGAAGAGAAACTCAAGAATGCAGATTTGTTGATTGAAATTGAGTTTTTAAAAAACCTAGTCTCTACTGGAAACATTGTTGGGCATGTTGAAAAGATGACTGAAGAAGAGAAGTACAAGAAGGTTCCACCCCCGTTCTGTGATAGTTACCCATTGAAAGTTGATAAAGAGAGCAGAAATGAGTATCTCAAACAGTTCAAAAATGTGTTTGATGATAAGCCAGAATTTATCAAGCAATATGATGATGTGATGGTAGATCAGAATGGAGAATTTGTAATGAAAAAGGCTGACAAGCAAGAAACTGTGGTGGATGAATAGCTTCAAGGAGAGAAAAAGAAGTGGAGTGAATACTCCAGTGAAGAAAGCAATTGTAGCTGTGGAAGCTCTCAGTCATCAAAGAGGAAGAAGAAGAAAGGAGCAAAGAAGAAGAAAGGTGACAAAATTCCTCTTCTGCCACCTATGACATCAAAGGTGAGAGGGCATCATGAGAAAATGAGAAGAGAGCATGTTCCATTTGATATATGTGCTAGATCACCACCAGCCATCAAGAAGAGAACATAAACACAAAGCAAATTCTCTTATGATCAAAGTCATCCACCTATCTACCCAGTTTTCTCTAATCATGAATTATTTGATGTGGGTGATGTGGACTATGCTCCAAGAAGAAGATGTTCAAAAGAACAAGAGGAAAGTTCTTCACAATTGCCATCTAAGCTGAAGAAGATTGTTTTTGTTAAAGAAAAATGTTCCCAACCAATTGATCTCAGCAAGCCAATCAAGATGGACTTTTCCAACACTTTGTACTCAAAAACATCTTTAGGGTTTGATTTCCCTAAACCAAGTGACAAGATCAAGGACAAGAAACTTCTTGAGGATTTGGGAAACTTTGCTATAGTGTTCTGCACAAAATGTGATCCATATGGGCATCACACTGACTCTTGCTGGATTCTTGAGGATAGTTTTGAAATTCCAGATGTGGTTAGCAGCTATGATATGAAAAGCTACAAAGAAATGTATGAGAGATACTTGAAGGGAATAAAAAATCCATCTGAAGAGAATAACTATCAGTCTGTGTTGGACCAAAGACTCAAAGAAAATTTGAAGCTTAAAGAAGATGATAGAATCATGAAAACAACAGACAAGAACAGAAGATCTCCAAATGAAGAAAAGGCTAAGAAGAGATCAGGTGTTCTTAATGGTGATGAGAAGTTTCTGTTAAAACAAGGATTTGAACCAAGAGGATTTCAGTGGAAAGTAAAGAAGGAAGTAGAAGGTGGGAAGGATAAGGTGATGGAGGAAGTTGATGGAAGCTTTACAGTGTCTGCAATGCACATTGGATCAGAATTAGACACTGATGATGAGTGTGAAGTTGTGTATGAAGATCCACCACCAGTTCAAATTCCAACTTCTGATACATCCTCCACTTTCTCTGAATTACAAACTGATGGAGTTTGTAACTCAGAATCAAACTGATTTCTTTTGTGTGTGTGCAGGATCAGTCCATGAGCAAAAATGATTTATGGTATATGGACAGTGGATGTTCAAGGCACATGACATGTGACAAGTCTGCATTAATAGATTATGTGAAGAAGTATGAGGGACCAGTTGCATTTGGGAGTGATGAAAATGGAGGAAAAATTGTTGGCAAGGGAACACTCACGAATGGCAAAGTATCCTTTGAGAATGTTCTACATGTTGAAGGACTACAGTACAATCTGCTGAGCATTTCTCAAGTTTGTGACAAAGGATATAAGGTTGCCTTTAATGATGAACATTGCCTGATTTTGAAACCAGAGTTTGTGATACCAACAGAAATGATTATGATGATGGCTCCAAGAAATGGCAATCTCTATGAACTGAGAATGAATAGTGCAACTTCAAGAGGTGGTTCATGCTTTGTATCAAAGGAAACTAAGAATGAATCTGTTTTATGGCATAGGAAGATGTGTCATGTAAATTTGAAGAACATGAACAAGCTAGTGAAAGGTGAACATGTTGTTGGTCTTCCCACAAGAGAGTTCAAGCTGGAAGACAAATGCACATCTTGCCTTAAAGGAAAACAACACAAATCCTCACACAAGAGCAAACTGCTGAACACAATTGATGAGGTTTTGGAACTACTTCACATGGACTTGTTTGGTCCAGTGAGTGTTCCAAGTGTTGGAAAGAAGAGATACTGCCTAGTAATAACTGATGATTTTTCAAGGTTTACATGGGTCTTTTTCATGGGAAGCAAGGATGAGACTCCATAGTTACTCAAGGCTTATGTTTTGAAGATGGAAAATCAACTTGAGAAGAGAGTGAAAGAGATTAGAAGTGATAATAGGTTAGAATTCAAGAATGAGACTATGAGTGAATTCTGCACTTCTAAGGGTATTTTCCAGAAGTATAGTGCTCCTAGAACCCCTAAACAAAATGGTGTTGCAGAAAGGAGAAATATAACTTTAATTGAAGCTGCAAGGACCATGATTGTTGATGCCAACCTGCCTGTTACTTTCTGGGCAGAAGCAATAAACACTGCATGTTATGTGCAGAACAGGGTTCTACTCAACAAGGCTCAAAACAAGACACCATATGAAATTCTCTACAAGAGAAAACCTTATGTGAAGTTCTTGAAGCCTTTTGGATGCAAATGCTCACTCTTGAACACAAAGGATTACTTGAATAAATTCCAGTCCAAATCACTGGAATGTTTCTTTGTGGGCTACTCATCTCACTCAAAAGCTTATAAAGTCTATGTGAAAGAGCACATGGTGGTGATTGAATCGTCTGACATTATCTTCAATGAAAACCAGTTCAACAATACTGATGGTCCTAATGGTTATTTGATCTTGAGAAAATGATCAAATCATTTAAAATCTACAGTGAAGACATGGATGATAGTATGTACAGACCCAGCTTTGAAGAAAAAGAAAAAGCAAAGCAAGTTGATCTAGACAAACTATGGACCTCAGTTGCGTCTGAAGCAAATGGATTTACCTTTGGAGGTACTATCTAAGGAGAAGATGATCTAGAGAGAGTTGGACAAGAGGCTGAAGTTGAAATCTCAAATGAAGGTCCAAGTGTTATTGAAAGTGAACCCATCCAAAGTCAACAACCTTCTCAAACTGAAGAAATGTGTCAGCTACAATCCCTGTTTGACTCATTGCAGCTAGGAGGAAATGAGGCATCTACATCAGAACTCAATCTTGTTCAAACTTCTACTGAGACTCAAGTCACATCTGAAGATGAATCTGTAGAGTTAAATTTGTCAAATCTAGAAGCAGAAGTGTGTGTACCTACGGTTGTACAAAGTACCTCAAATGAAAGAAATCATCCTGCAAAAAACATTATTGGAGATCTACATGAAAGAGTTACTAGAAGTGCATCTGAAAAAGCAAATATCTGCCTGTATGCCTGTTTCCTATCCCAAGTTGAACCAAAGAACATCAATCAAGCTTTGAAAGAAAATAGCTGGGTGGAAGCTATGCAGGAGGAATTAGCTCAGTTCAGAGACTTACATGTGTGGGACTTGGTGGACAAGCCCAGAGGAAGGTATGCAATTGGTACAAAATGGGTCTTCAGAAACAAGAAGGATGAAAGGGGGATAGTGATAAAGAACAAAGCTAGATTGGTAGCTCTAGGATGTTTACAAGAAGAAGGAGTAGATTTTGAAGAGGTATTTGCTCCTGTTGCAAGACTAGAGGCTATTAGGATTTTTCTGGCATATGCAGCATCAATGAACATTAAAGTCTATCAGCTTGATGTAAAATCTGCATTTTTGAATGGAAAGATAGATGAAGAAGTGTATGTCACTCAACCTCCTGGATTTGAAGATCCAATTCATCCAAACAAAGTCTACAAGCTCAGCAAGGCATTGTATGGATTAC
The DNA here is from genome assembly GCF_021521415.1 of Bidens hawaiensis. Taxonomy (NCBI): domain Eukaryota; kingdom Viridiplantae; phylum Streptophyta; class Magnoliopsida; order Asterales; family Asteraceae; genus Bidens; species Bidens hawaiensis. Next base: position 111,046 of record NW_027497149.1, on the reverse strand, counting down.
ATCAGGCACCAAGAGCCTGGTATGATAAGCTGTCTAACCATCTGTTAGAACATGGTTTCTGTAGAGGAGCCATAGACAAGACTTTGTTTTACAAAAGGAGAGGAAAGGATCTGCTGCTGCTGCAAGTATATGTGGATGATATCATTTTTGGGTCAACAAATGAACAAATGTGCAAAGAATTTGAGTAAGTGATGAAGTCCAAATACCAAATGAGTTCAATGGGAGAAATGAATTTGTTCCTTGGATTGCAAGTGCAACAGAAGCCAGATGGAATTTTCATTAATCAATCAAAATATGTTCAAGAGATTCTCACCAAGTTCAAGTGCCAAGACTTCAAGATAGTGTCGACACCAATGGACACACATGAGAAAATGGTACCTGATGAAAAGGGGGAGCCAGTTGATCAGCATGAATATAGGGCCAAGATAGGATCATTGATGTATCTTACAGCATCTAGGCCAGATATTATGTTTGTTGTGTGTGTTTGTGCAAGGTTTCAAGCTAATCCAAAGGTGTCACATATGCTAGCAGTGAAAAGAATATACAGATACTTGAGAGGAAAACCAGACCTGGGAATTTGGTATCCAAAGAACTCTTCCTTTGATTTGATGGCTTACACTGACAGTGATTACGATGGATGCAACATGAGTCAAAAATCAACCTCAGGAGGATGTTAGTTTCTTGGAAACAGATTGGTGTCATGGCAATGCAAGAAGCAAACCACAGTGTTAATCTCTACTGCTGAAGCAGAGTACATTGCTGCATCTGCTTGCTGTGCACAGGTTCTGTGGATTCAAAACCTACTGCTGGATTATGGTCTGAATTTCTTACTCACACCTATTTTAATTGATAATACGACTGCTATGTTCATTGTTAAGAATCCATTTCAACATTCTAAAACTAAGCATATTGAAATTAGACATCATTTCATTAGGGATTGTCAGGAAAAAGGGCTTATAGAAATGAAGAGGGTAGATACATCTGATAATTTGGCTGATTTGTTCACCAAACCTTTAGATAAGACCAGATTTCATTTTCTGTTAAAATGTCTAGGAATGATTAATGCTGATGAAGTATGATTTAGGATGTGTGCTTAAGTGAGGTGCTTACTGATGATCCATGTTTCTCACTGTGAATGTTTGCATGATTGATAGTTGTGCTAATCTGAATTTTCTGTTTGCCTTCATCATGTGTGTGACTGTTCTGGGTGTCATAATCATGTTTGTGAATGTGTGTATGTCGAATTTCTGTTAAATCTGATATTTACAGCTGTTAGTACTTTGATCTGTGCTTTCATGATAAATTTTTTTGATTCTAAGTACTTCGAGCATGAATCTGTGCTCGATGTTGTGCTTATTTCTCTTCGAGCACAAGCATAGGCTTCTCAAAGACAATTCTAACTCATTCAAGCACAGATGTGAGTTGCTCAGTTGCTCGAGCACAGACTTGCTTTGGAAAACTTTTCTAAGTATTCCGAGCATGGTTCTGTACTTATGGTGTGTCTGTTGTTCTTCGAGCACAAACAAACCATATTTCGAGCACAAATGATATGTTTTGATGTTCGAGCATGGACATGTACTATGGAAAATTTTCTTGAAGTATTTCTAGCACAAGTTTCTTGCTCGAGCACAATGTACAACTCTGTCGAGCACAAACTCTGTAATGATACATCTTAAGGTTGCTATAGACTTCCGAGTATGCTCGATGGATTTCTAAGCATGCTCCACTGTATTGTGTGCTTTGCTGATTGAAATGTGTGATGTGAGTATTATGTGTGTGACACTAGTGAAGTGTCTGCTTGTCAAATGTGACTACAAGACTATACTATTTTCAGAATCTAACCTTAAAAATGACCTATCAAATAAATGATTTTGAAAATGCAACATGTTTTATGATAAGCAACACTGTTTTGGTGATCAAACAGGAGAGATGATAATATTATCCAAGTTCATATTCATAAATGAATATTGTTATTCAGGTGGAGATTGAATCCAACTAATATGGGAAATGATAGTATATTGTCCAATCTCCTAACTCATGGATTATAGGCTTAAAAGATTTATGTTCAGTAAACTGACAATTTGTGTAGCTTCTTCTCATGAGTGCAGTGATCAATGTGATACAAATACTATAATCATGCTAAGTTTGATGTGGTGATTCATTTGAAAACTAAGGTATGTTTCCTTGCACATCTCTCCGAATGATAGGCAGAAAGGCAATTATTCAATCATACACGAGCCTGTTGATGTTTTGGTCTACCAAAAACAGTTTATCAAATTATGAGCAGCTACTAAATAGCTATATATATATATATATTTGAAAGTTCATAAATAGAAAATGAAGCAAATGAAAAAGAGTGAAAAAGAAAATAAAATATGCTTCAAAATCATTAATGATAAATAAATATAGCATGACCTTAAGGGGCACAATCAGAACTACAAGAGTGGGGCATTCAAATAAGTCCTAAACACTCTGAATGAAAGGAATGTAAGTCCGGATGGCTTGTAAGTCCAACGTTCAACCTGATGGTCTGATATCTAAGTATCTTATTACTAAATAAACTGCTCGGACAAATAAAATTTATTTTTGACCAATGCATCAGGGGGTTGAAGTCAATTCGGGGTGATTCGGAGAAAGCTAAATAAGCTTTGAGAAGAGATAAGGAACAACTAAAGTCTAAAGTGTGACCATTCTAACTCAAGCAACTAATTGAATCTTAAGAATATCACAAAAATTCATAAGAATCATGCTAAGAACCTACACCTAGTGTCAGCCTGACTTAACTCATAATACGGCTGAAAATGAAGTGGTGTGACAGTTATTGGACAATCTGTTCCCATGTTGAGATCTTTCCAATGAATTGACATAACTTTTTGAACTGGATTTTGATCTCTTGTTCACCTCAAACCCAAGCTTGAGAAAACGGAATGATTTCGTTAACTTGTAATCTTAATTTTTGCAAAGTTTGAGTGTGACTTTTGTCTTAACTTCTAGGCAAATGATTTTAATTTCACCTCTGTTATCAGTGTTTGTTCTAAGTATTTTCGAGTATGATCTAGAAATTAGAATGTACTTCGAGCTTACTTTTCATGTGTTTTGTTATCTTTGATCTTCGAGCACGAAGATATACTTTGTTATTTTACTAAGTATCTTCGAGCATGATGGCATGAGTAAGTATGATTTCAAGTTTACGAGCACGAGAACTGAATGATAGGAAACATCTAAGTGTTTCGAGCAAGGTCTGTGCTAGGTGTCTTAGTGAGCGTGTAGAGATGATTGAGTTAAAATTTCGAGATGAGTAAAGATGATTTTATTGCTACGAAATTTTCGAGCACACTAGGGTACCAGTTTCTGTGCTCGAGTGCGGGATTAGGAAAGATTTTAAGGCTTTTCAAGCACAATGTACTTCGAGCACACAGGAATGCATCTCGAGCATAAAAAATTGATGATATATTTCTAAGTATGCTCGAGCAAGCATTGTACCATGTCCTTGTGTATAGGGGGAGCAAGTTTTTTTTTATTTTGGCTGTATACTCGAGCAAGGGTGGTAAATGTGAATTTGAAATTAAATGACAACTGTCGTGTGCTAGACGACAAACTAAGGTACTGTACCATCAAATCATTAAGTATAAAAAGGGGACTTAGTTTTTCACACATTGTTCTCTAATTAAACCTAGACGAAAACCCTCTTACTCGTGCTATCTCCCCCTTGCTCGCTGTTTCAATTACTTGTTAATTTCACTTCGATTATAGCCATTAGCTCTGTTTCGACTTCGGTAAGACATCGTTGTTCGATAATCGTCGCACCGTTTTTGAAATTAGGGTTTCCAATTGAACAAATTGACTAACTGTTTACTTGTTTTGCAGGTACGTATATTACTACGGAACAGGTTAATTGGAGACGCCATTCATCATCTATCTTTTCTCATATATTAGTTCTGCAACTTTGTGTACTGACAACTCTTCTTGTTCTTGCAGAACTGATGGCCTTCAAATTTGAAAAACGGCATAATATGTGTGCTCGGTTGGAGATAGATGATGCCAACCGTGAGTTGGAGCCAATCATTAACTTTTTGAGAAACTCCAATATGAGGGTGGCTTTAACTATCGATCCCACAATATATAGAAATCATATTTCGGATTTTTGGGGTTCTGCAACACATGTCAATGACGTCAATGGGGAAAGAATTGAGGCATCGATACTAAATCATGACATTGAGATAACAGAAGCCTCAATCAGAGCTGCACTGGAACTTAATGACAATTTTGAGGACCAGCCGTCCTCCTCAGCCCCAAGGCTACTAAAAGTTTTTCAAGAGACTATGGGCTATCAAGGAGGCGTTAAGGAAGGACAGTTCCAAAAGGGAAGTTTTCCATTAATCTACAGATTTTTGATTCATCACGTAATCCAGTCCTTATCTCCTCGGAGAGAGACTTGGACCTTGTTGAGCAGAGAGCTTGGGACTCTCACAGTCGCCATTCTTTACCAGCAACCGTTTAATATTTCAAGACTTATTTTTCAAGGGATGATCTCCAATGCAGAGAAGAATGTTACTCAACGTTTTCTGATGTATCCAAGGTTTCTTCAAATCTTGATAAACAGAGCCTTACCAGACATTCAAAGGACACGGCAGATTTTGAAATTGCAGGACTCAAACATATGCAAACGTATGAAGGATGCTCAGAGTAACTTCATTGAGAATGATGACTGGGATGTACTCCCATGGTTACTCGTACCTGCACTGGGTGCCATTGCTGTACCAAGGACTCCTGGCAACAGTGATGAGGAAGTTGATGATGGTGATGACAATGATAATGAGGATGATGATAGTGCCAATGGAGGAGATGCAATGGTTATTGACAGTGCTGCTGATGCACCGGTTGTAATTGGAGAGATTGTGTATGAACTTGGACAAGAAGCTCATGAGCCAACTGATAATGATTAGATTCGTTCTTCACCTGTCACAACTGAGCCAACTGAACAAGACATACCTATCCATCAACAATCTCAACCTGCTACTCTCCCAACTCAAGTCCCAGAACCATACACCATTCCATCCCTTGAAACTGAAGATACTGAACCATTCTCTAAACCAGCTCCAAAACCTACTGCTGAAACCCCACCATCAAGTCCATATCTTTATGATATTGTGTGTGAAATGCAAAACTGGAGTTTGAGAACATCATGCTGAGAGAGAAGAATGCCATTTTGGCTGCAAAGAACTCGGCTCTGGAAGCTGCACTGCAGGAGGCGTTATTGAAAATTCAAACTCTTAAGGGGCAGTCTGAGGTTGAGAAGACCTCAGATACACCAAAACAGGGGGAGAATATTAGTGTTGAAAAGGAAGTTGGACTTGAAGAGGAAGCTGGACCATCTGATGCTTCAAATATGCTAAACCAAGCATATGAGGATGGAGAATCAGAAGGTGAGGGGGAGAAAACTGGAGAAGATGAATCTGAAAAAGAAAATTTGAAGAGGAAAGAAAAGGGAAAAGGGATTGCCCACACAGATGATGACTTACATCCTTTACCCAAGCATGCAGTTAAGTCTGATGATCTATTGTTTAAGGAAGATTTTATTGATAAAGACATGGCTGAAGCTAAATCTGTGAAAACTGCAATCAATTTAATGAATGAAGAGTTGGAGGCCCTTGAAAGGGAAGAAAGAGTGGAAGAAGAGGAGGAAATCCCTCAAGAAGTAATAGAAGCTCTGATTGATATGAAAGAAAAGGAAGAGGCAGAAGAGAGATTAAGAGAGGCTGATGATGCTATTCGAGCTACATTGGAGGCTCTAAAAGCAAGACAAAATGATGATACACAAGAGCTCACATCAGTCGAACAAGATGTAGTTGAGCCTGAAGTGGCTGAAGGGCCTGCAAAGAATGAACAAGAAAAAGATGCAGAGCCTTTGATCACTGAGCCTGAAGAGCTTGAAGTGAATGAAGATGAACTGGGACTGGGTCCTGTAACAAATAAAGAAGATGAAACAGTTGAGGTTTCAGCATTTACAATGGTCAAACTAGTAATAATGAAATATATAACGCTCATACTGAACAACCCAGAAAAACATCACCCAGACATTGTAAAGGCGGCAAAGAAAGCGCAACAGGATTACATCAATATGGGCAGAGAAAGGGAACATAAAATGAAAGAACAAAATGACTTAAATGAGCTCATTATTGAAGAAGTTACTGAAAGACCTATTGACACATACACAGTTGAAACTGAAAATGACGAATCTGAGTCTGTTGATGAAGAAATAATCCTAGAAGAACCAGAGGAAATACAACTCAAAAGGAAACCTTCATCTGAAATTGAGACACCAGAGTCCAAGAGACAAAAGTCAGTAAAGAAGATGGTATACAGGTTGAGGATAGACAAGCTAGAAGAAAGAAGAAGAGCTCAATCCAAACAAAATGATGAACCAATGACTAAGGCTCTTCATAATCTTGAAGAAGTGGTGGACTTGGATGGTGAAAGTGAAGATGAAGAAGAACTTCAGGAAGCTGAAAAGACAAATGAAGATGTTGAATATTTGATCAGTTTGGGTTATGATCCTCTGTATGTTCAAAGACTATCAAAAGAGGATGTGGCAAAAGAAGGCGATGGTTGGAGAGTTAGGAAAGGTAAAAGGGAAGTTTTGATAAAGCCTGGTCACAAGCCTGCTTTCCTGAACTTACAACCATTTGACAAGATTGATAGTTTGTACAAAAGGGCTCTCATGGAGAATCTATCTGACTATGTGAGAAAGGTGTCTGAAAGGAAGAAAGAGAAAGAAAAAGAATTCAAAGAATCAAAAAGTAGCAGGAAAAGGACTGAAAGGAAACAAAAAGATGAAGAAGAATATGAGTCTTTAAAGTCAAAACACAAAGATATCAAATTCCTTCAGCTGTATGGCTATAGCTACAACTTCTTGATAAATCTCTCTCCTGAAGAACTGAAAAGAAGAATTCAACAAATTAAAGACTCTCACAAAGATCAAGAAAGTCGAGAAAAGTTTGAAAAAGAGCAGGAGTTAAAAATGAGATTACAGAAGGAAAGGGAGGAAAAAGAAAAGGAAGATCAAGAAGCAAAGAGGTGGTTTGAGGACCCTCAAAGGATGGAAATGTTAAAGAAAATTGTGATGGAGAAAGGGATATCAGAAGAACAGTTTCAGAACATGCCTCTTGCTGAGCTAACGGAAATATACCACAGAGAGCAGAGGATGTATCTTGAAACATAGAGGAAATTGCAGGAAGACAGAAGGAAGGCAGAACAAGAAGTTCATGCAGAAATGATGAATGCCCTCCACAAAAAGGGAGTAAAAATGTCAAGACTGTTAATGCAAACTGAAGATACAATAAAGAGATGGTATGTTGAAGAGGGTCTTGATAAGATTAAGAAAGTTGAAATGGGGAGCTCAAGCAGAACCCAGAGGTCAGAGAGTGTGAGGCCTGTGCAGCCAAGAAACTTGAATTTTCCCACACATCTCTATTTTGACAGAAGATCGAAGACCTTAAGGGTTGTGACTGAAGATGAAGCAAAACATCACATCATCTTCAGAGATGATTTGAGAAACTTTACAACAGAACAACTGACCAAGATGGCTGAGCTGACTTTATATGACAATCAAGTAAGGAGTCAACTAAGGAATGATCTCTCAAAGTTTTTGAAGGAACAAGCAGAAAAGGGATTCCCATTTCTGCAGTAGAAGAAGAGAGAGATCAGGAGCCAAGCAGAAAAGGAGAAAAGGAGGAAGAGAATCAGTGAAGTTCACATATCTGAGCTTTCCCTCTCTGAATCAAAGAAACAAAGAACTCTAGCAAGCAGCTCTCATCAGAAAAGGAAAACCTTAAAAGAGTGCTTGGCTACGAGAGAAGTGATGAAGGAACCCAACTCAAGAGTGCAACAATTTGGAAGAATCACATACATAACGTACAATCAAAATGATGATTCGACCACTTTGAGAAATGAGTCAGGGATACCAATTGCAGTCATAAGGGAGGATGGAGATCTGCATTATATGCATCCATAAGACTTACAAGATTTAATTGGTGCAAGATTCCCAAGTGATGCCTCTGACTCCTCTGAACTTGACATGCTGAAGCAAAGAGCTGCATATGTGAAGAAACTGAAAGAAAGGGCTGAAGCCAAGAACAGAGGAAGAAGATAACAGAATGGAGCTAATGGATGATTGATTTTTAATTCTGTTTATCTTTGTAATTTGTTTGAGTTGTAAAAATTTAGTGTGAAATGCAAATGTGAAAAAAAAAATTCCAATTATGTAATGAAATGACACGTTCTTAAATGATTTATCTAGAAAACTGATACACTTGTTACTCTATGCAGGTATGTTTTGGTGCATCTGAGCTTGTTCCAATCTAGTGGGAGATTGTTGGGTCGGATTTCTTAATAAGGAAGATTGGAATCTTCTCAACCTCCTCAGAAACGGCTAAGTATGGAATACGAGCAAGCCCAGACGATCGAGCATGGTTTTTTACTACTTCGAGCAAGGTTCTAAATCTTAAATGGTTAATTCTTCTAAGTGTTGAAGGCTTCGAGCAAGCTACACTTCAACGAGCAAGGATATTCTTCTATCGAGCATGGATTGCCAATCGAGCAAACAGCTTGATCATACAAGTTCCAGCCAAGTGTTACGAGCACAGGATGATCGAGCACATGGGGACGAGCATGGATGCAATAAGAGGATGTCACGTGAATCAAAGCAAAGACTTCGAGCACAGTTCAGTTACCGAGCAAGATTTACATCCGAGCATGATAAAGATTGCTGAATAAGAAAAGCTGAAGACATCAAGAAGAATGAGCTTGCTCGATGGACTTATTCGAGCAAAGTTTGAACAAGTCAAGTGGAATAAAGCTTACTCGAAGAGAATATGTATTCTCCGAAAGAGAATATATTCTAAGTAAAGTATGCTCGATGACACTCTCCGAGCACACCTTGTATAGGAAGCTTGCTCGAGCAAGGTATATACCTTACTCGAGGTCTGAAACACTTGTATTAGATTTATCTTTCATTATGTAATGTCTAGGACGTATACATGGAATGTTACTATATATAGACATCCTAGGGTACGACTAGGGGACGGGTTTTTTGGCACGCATACTGACAATCTTTGCAGACGAATATCAAAAGCCGCCGTCACACAAAACCCTAGACATTCCATTCACTGTATCATTGACGTATCATTTAATATAGTGAATTTTTGTCGTTGAAATAGTCTTTACCGATTATCATTTATTGTTTTGTGTTTGATAATTCTCCACAAGCTTTCATTCTCAATCATTGAATATCCTGATTCCGCCGGGATACTCAATCGGTCTTTGAGTAATTAAGTCGGTGTGTTCTTGTCAAGCCTTTGCTAAGGTTGCACCCGACAGACGGTCCTGACATTATATCTTTTTAGAATTTATGTCTAGTCATATTAGACATGTTCAAACCAACTTTCAACCATAAACCAACTTTACTAACCATGTTTTCATTTTAAATTTTCTTAAAATATTATTGACACACTTATCATTCTCTTATTTTTTAAGCTTGGTTAACTCACTTTTAACCCGTTTTTAGTGATTCTCTTGTGTGGTTAACTCTTTTTAAGCATGGTAAGCTTATATGTTATATTAGGTGAAAGCTTAGCATAACCATTTTATAAAAACACAACACTAGGGTTAGGGAAGTTTAGCTCACTTAGTTTTTGGATTCGGTTTGAGAGAGATTACAGAATCTTAAGCTTGTTTCTTCACGTGTAGCTCATCTAACTTCTCAGAAGAGGTCTCCTACACCATCTTGATTCTTGAAACACAAGATAATATAGATTAATATAATGTTTGTGTGCTTGAAATATGAACCGTAAGGAGAGAGAGAGTTTGTAGAGAGAATGAACGTGAGTGTATATGTGTGTATTACCTCATGAGAAAGAAAGAGTACGTGTGGAGAGATTAAAGATGGAGGATGTTGATGGTGGTTCGGTGGTGGTGATGCGCATGGTGGTCGCTAGAGGATGCTGGTGGTTTCCAATGGTGACGGGTTGGCTATGGTGCATCACGGGGGTGTTACGGTGACGTTCCGGTGGCGTTACGGTGTAACGGAGATTGAGCGAGAGAGAGTTTGGTGGTTGTACGTTGGTGTCTCGTGGTGGTGTAGGGCTGTAGCTGTGAAGGAAGATTGGGAGGTAGAGATGTTTGTAATTCAAGAGAGACTTGAGATTTGTGGATGTGGCCAACACAAATATCCAATCGAGAGTCCGTGAAGTATGTTTGTGATGTTATAATTTATTTTATTTTATTTTTATTTTTTTGTGATTTGCTTCACCAACTCAAGTTTTCTTTTAATAACAAGGGAGGAGTGTGGTTCACTCATTTATTTATTCAAATTGTGACCAAATTTTGATAAAGTGATTTTGCAAAAGATTTGAAAGATAGGGATGTCGTGAAGAATGATGGTAGGTAGATTACATAGATTTTGTTTGATGGATAGTATGATCACATAGATTTTGTTTGACTAGATAGAGGATTCTTGCTAGAAATATTTTGCTACTTAGTAGGACTTTAATTGGTTTAGATCAACTAGTAAGGGTACGATTAATATTAGGTAGTGCTTAGAATATGATATTTTAACATCCGTGACTCGTCGTTAAACATATTCATTCGTTCATAACTTGATAACGTTTTGTAAAAGTAATATCTCAAACTAAATAATAAATGCTCGTAATTTGTTTTGTATCCAACGCTCGAATATTTTATAAAAATATTTATAAAATATAATCTTATAACATCGAATTCAAATTTCCTGGTTCGTTTTTAAATGTATATATTCGAGTCGTTTAAAATTTTACCAGCGTTCGCATCGTTCAAAATCCGAAAGTTTGAGTAATTTAGTTAAAAATAATTTACTTAAAGGCAATGTATTGTGCATATGCAAGCTTTTGCTAGAATCATTGTGAGTAATCTTAGCAAATTTTAATCATTCGGGAATTAACGTTTAGAAATCATGATTAAGCGTTGTACGGAAAATGACATTTTTAGCGGGGTGTCACAGTTTCATGCCTGTGTTTCGTGAGATACACATAGGCATATCGACTGTAATCGTCAATAAAAGAAAAGAAGTATCTTTCATGATTCCTAGACATGGTTCTAAAAGGACTGCATACATCAGTATGTATGATTGCCAGTAGATCCTTTGCTCGTTCATTCTTATGAGTGAAGGAGCCTTTGGCGAGTTTACCAGCTAAACAAGATTCACAGTCATCAAAAGAGTCCGGTCCTGTGGATTCAAGAATCCCTTCGGATTGGAGTCTCTTCACTCGTGCCTTGCTTATGTGTCCAAGTCGGTAATGCCATAGAAATGTATCACAGATGCCAGATCTGATACGTTTAGAAAGATTATATACATTATTGTTTATTTGAACATCAACTTCATAAATTCCATTTCGAGGTTTAGCCTCAAAATAAAAGATATCATTCAAGTAGGCAGAAATAGCAATACTATTAAAAACGTACTTAAATCCTTGTTCAAATAGTAAAGAAATGGAAATAATGTTTATGGTCAAACCAGGTGTAAAGAAACAGTTATCCAAAGTAACTACAAGGCCAGACAGACAAGCAAAACGATATGTGCCAGTTGCAAGAACTAGGACTCTCTTCCCATCACCAACGATGAGTTCCATGCTTCCTTGTTTCAGTTTCTTCCAGTTTTCAGACTCCTGCAAGACATTAACGATGTGGTAACCCCATCCAGTATCAAATACCCATGTGTTGCTAGAGACAGTGAAAAGTTTAATAACGTAAATAAAAATACCTTTAGAGGAGCTTTCACCATTGGTCCTCTGCCTTTTCAGCTCACCAAGTTAGTCAGGACAGTTACGTTTCCAGTGTCCCATTTTGTTGCACTTGTAGCATTGGCGCTCCTCAGGAGGTGGCGGTGGTACCTTTGCAACACCTTTGTTAGTGTTGGTGGCAGACCTGGCAGCAACAGTAACCTTCTTCTTGCCTTTACCGTTATGACCCCGGTTTTTAGGTTTAGGCTTGACGACACCAGCAGATCGAACCATAAGAACTTGATTGTTTTTAGCGGGAACATTCATCTCAGCGGTCTTGAGCATTCCATGAAGCTCCGACACTGTCTTCACCCAGCCATTCATATTGAAATTCATTACGAACTGGTCGTAAGAGCTGGGAAGAGAGTTCAGGATGAAATCCGCTGTCGTTTCATCTGACAGGGGATAATCAAGTTTCCTTAGTTATTCGATGTACCCTTCCATCTTGACGACATGCGTACTAACAGGTGATCCCTGTTACATTCTGCAGCTGATAAGCTGCTTCATGGTTTCATAGCGTTCTTGACGGGCTTGTTTCTGGAACATGCCCTTGAGTTGCTCAAGCATCTTATAGGCACCAAAATCTTCCAAGCCTTTTGGAAGCTCATAAGTCATGGTGGCTAGCATGATCCAGGCGACTTCAGCCGAGTCATCTATATGCTTGTCAAGAACCCTCTTGGCATCAACAGTATTGTTTTCAGGCTCGGTTGGAACAGGTCCATCGAGAGCATAGTGCTTCTTTTCCATCTTGAGAACAAGTCCCAAGTTGCAGTGCCACTCAAGAAAGTTTGTGCCATTCAACTTTTCTTTCTCAAGGATAGCCTTGAGGGTGAATGAGGAGTTATTATCAGTAGACATCTGTTTACATAAGCAAAAGTAAATTTTTATTAGTATTTTCGATGTTTTAATCCTATTATTATTGACCCAATAACATTAGTAAATAGGAACTTGAGAATCTGGCTTCTAGTTACTAATGGCAGCTGTAGCACACAACATTAGTAAGTGGTTAGGCAGATAGACAACGATTTCCAATTGTGAATAGAGCACAACTCTCGTTTATGAGGCCTATTAAGAAAACATTTGCCTAAGTAGATACGTTTAGCCTCATCTATGCCCACCTTAGTCTCCAGACAGCTGTAGCACGTAACAAGAGAGTAAAGTAATAGTCGCCCTAGTATAATCACTTGTGAAAGAGCCAGATGTGTCAACAAAACCCTTTCATCTTGAAGGGATACGCTAGAAATCAAGGGCGGTGTTGTAGCTCCAAACACTTGAAGTTTCGCAGTATGCCTCAAGTGTTACTTATAGTAGGATGGCATAGACTATTGATATAAATTGGGATTAATTTTAAATATTACCGAATAAAAAAAAGTCTAGTTTTACTTTATTGATCGAGACAACTTGATGAACCCTTTCATCTCTCAGGACACTTAGTTTTAAATAACCTATTAAAACTAAGTTTGTCGTGATAATACCAACCAATTTTAAGTTAATAGTTTTACCTATTAAGTTATTAGTTATGGAAAATTATATTTAGTTTAGTTTTGCAAAACATGATTGGTTAATTTATTTAATGTATTTGATATTAGATTGGTGGTATTATAACATATTATAATTAAGCAAGCAACCACAATAGCAAATAAGAACATGTAAATCTTAAATGGCCAAGATTAGTGATTGATCTTGCTAGAGCCTATTAGCAAGATCAATCGGGTCAAGGGGTCACAACACAAAACAACCACAAGGATGGACTCTTGGTGCATCCCGTCATCTTTGATAACACCCACTGACTTCAAGAACTCCATGAGGTCGTCCTCGGTTTTCCTTCGGGTCTTCTTCATTACAAAATTACACTAATACAAGTAATGAAAAACTAAACCCTATCTATTACAATTTTGAACCATCAAGGTGGCCAAAAACCATAAAATAAAACCGAAAACTAAATACAACTTTTGAACCATTCATATGGCCAAAATAAAAATCATTCAACCAAACAAACAAGGTCGGGCCAGATTTACATATTCAACGAAAAATAAGTCGGGCAATATTTTGGTCAAATAAAATAAATAAAATTTTGACCAAACTAAAATTGCCCTAATATTTTATCTAGATCAAAAACCTCAACTAACTTGAAGTTTATGATGTAGAACCGGTGAAAATACCGGATTCGACTCATATGTTGTAACCAAACCTCAACTAACGATATATTTAAGTTTACCTCGGTTAATAAATAACCGGTTGACACACTGAAGGCTAACGAACCGAGCTAGGTGACACAACGAGATCAACGACCAACGGTGGCGGTAAACGACGGCAACGGCAGCAGTGGTGGTGTGCGTACAGCAAACCCGCAAGCAGCGGCGGTGTGCGGCTGTGGACGGCGGCGCCGGCGACGGACAGGCGACTGTGGGACCTGCAGGCAGCGGGGAACCAGCAGTGGTGGCTAGACAGGCACTGATGGTTGAGCAGTGGCGGTGGTGCAGGTCGGTCGGTGATGGGGTGGAGGAAGAACGGAGATGGACTTGTTGATTAGCTTAGAGTTTAGGTTATGTAAATATCATATATTTATATAACCCTTAATTAGGTTTAACTAATCTAGTTAGTTATAACCCAATGTGCCAACAATTCCACGTCTTGCTCCAAAGCCCGTTCCATGTAATTATCTCTCGTTAAAGTATCTAACCCGGTTAACTAACTTAAGCGGGTTAATGGTTCGTTACCTCACGGTGTAACTCTCACGGGTCATAACCCGGTTGGCCGTATCGACTTACCGGAACCGGTCCATAATTCCAACAGAAGACGCACTAGCAACTGATAGATCCGTAGCAGCCTTAACCGAGAACTTGATAGAGAAACCGAAAACAGCTAATTTCCTCCGAAAACACAGAATGTTAACCGAGAACTGTCAATAATATCCGAAGACACACAAAGTTGCCCGAGAACAATGAAATTAACCCGAGAACTTGAAAATCCTCCCGAGAACCTCGAAATCAACCCGAGAATTGAAACAGGTTTACCAAGAACTAGAGATAGTTCAAGATATGGTAATCTTTGAATATTTAACTGAATCCCGAAAATGATGGGATTCAAACTAAACACGAGATTTACCAAATCTATTCTAAACCAGACTTTCACCAGCCGGAGAACACGAAGAACAATTCTTGAATTTCCAGAAATCTTCAACCAAAAATACCCCATAAATCAACGATAGAATCCTTGATATCACAAATAACCAAGCCTAGAATAGGTCTATAGGCTCTGATACCAATTGTAATTCCCGTGACGGATCTTTCAATGTGATATCAATATACTCGATGATTAGGCGGAAACTAATCCCCAAATCGATTCTATGCAACACACAAGAACACACGTAAACCAACCAAAAAAGCTTCAAAACACACGTATTTATACGTCGGGTGCTTAAGCCCTTATCAACTTACACGGGTGAATAATAATACTTGAACGAACAACCCTAATATCGTTAACATACATCAATATATATTCTATCAACTAGGCCCAAAACAGACTAAAGCCCACCGAGATCAACTGATCTCAGTTTACATACAAAAGCCTAACTAAGCCCAACCCAACCAAGCATAAACCATAAAATATGACCTAACATGAATAAAATTCGAAATAAGTCCAAAGTAATAAGTTGGTGCATCTCAATGTCGTTAAGTTACTGTAAGTTTCGAACCAATTCAACCAAAATACTGACTTTTAATTATAAAAAAAGTTAAGAACTTTTAGGAACTCTTAAAAGCTAACTATTTTTAAAAAAAATTTTACATATTAACAATATTTGAGAATAATTTTATCATATTTGATATATAAATTTGTGATTTATATATATAAATCACAAGTTTACATATGCGTAAAATTTATGTAATAACAAACTTACATATGTGTAAAAAAATTAGATATGTGTAAAAATAAATTTGTATAATTGTAATCATAAATATAAATATAAAAAGTGATAAAACTACACTCAAATAATATTAGCATACAAATCTTTTTTTATAAAAAACGTTAGTTATTAAAAGTTCCTTAGAGTTCTTAAATAATTTAAAAGTTCTGTAATGATACTCATCCAGGTTATTTCATTATAGAGCTCCAAAAAATTAAGAACTTTGAGAACTCTTAACAACCAACTATTTTTATGAAATTTTTTTATATATTATTATTGTTAAAGAGTAGTTTTATCATATTTCTAATATAAAATTTTTGATTACATATGTAAACCATAAAGTTTTCATATGTGTAAAATTTATGTAATAACAAATTTACATATGTGTAAAAAAATTTTAGATATGTGTAAAAAATAATTTTGATAATTTTAATCATAAAGATAGATATAAAAAGTGATAAAACTGCACTAAAATATACAAAAAACATTAGTTATTAAGAGTTCCTTCAAGTTTTTAAATAATTTAAGAGTTCTAAAATAATACTCATCCTCTATATATATGTGTGTGTGTGTGTGTGTGTGTTTAAATTAAGGCGGGAAACGATATTAGTGAGAGAAATGCAAGAAATGAATATGGGTCACTAGTTTTATTTTAGATTTTAAATGTTTAAAAATAAATGAAAACGATGTAAATGCAACGATAAATGGACCGTCTCTCTTCAATTAATACAACTAATAGAACCATAATAAATCTCTCTTTAATTAATACACCTAACTAATTTAACTATAATAATTAAAGATAAAAACACAAATTTAGTTTTTTTATAATTTATTTATCCCCTCTTCATTTTATCCAACAAAAATACAATTTATTCATATGATACTATTTTTTTATAGGAAAATTGGATTCTAATAATCCAAACTATGAAGTATCGGACAATATTAATCCCAACTAACAACATGACCATTGGTAATCCCAACTTTCAACTTTGTTACCGGTAACAATCCCAGTCTAACGGTTGTTAACTTTGTTAGTTAAGTTGTCATAAAATGACAAATATACCCACTTACATTAAAAGAAAAAACAAAATTAGAAAACGAATTATCATGCCCCACAATTATCATATTTGCGTTAACACTTCCTGGAAAAAAAAATAAAGTTACATTAATAGGTCACCTCCATCAACCCAACCCTGCATCAACATATATACATATATATATATATATATAGGGAGAGGATCAAGAGAGAACTCCTTCTTAAAGATAGAACTAGAGAACTAATAAAGAAATATTTTTAATTTAATTAAAAAAATATTTTTGAATTTTTGTTTTTGCCATTATTCTTATATATTTTGTTCGCGTTCACTCAAAAAAAATAAAAGTAATAATAATAAAAAACTCGTTGTAGTGCGCATATGCAATACATCGACTTTTTTTTATTGCATATGTGCACTAATGTGTATTTTGATATGTGCAATAGTGTTGAATAGCATATATGTAATTTTTTGTATTGTATTAGTACAATAGTGCTATATTATATCCATAAATACAAAAAAATCAGCATAGTGCATATGTGCATTAGTGTTGTATTACGTATATGCGATAGTGTGTTTTGAGTACAATTATTAGTGTTATATTTGCATATATTTAATAGTGTGTATTGTATAATGTAATTGTGTTGTACTATATGCAATAAAACACTATTGTATATATGTAATACACATTAGTGCACATATGCATTACATCGACCGTTTTTTTTAGGGAACAATAGCATCTTATTAGAAGGAGGAAAGAAAAAAAATCACAAAATATTTTTTTAAAAAAAGTTAAAAATAATTTTTATTAGTTCTCTAGTTCTCTCTTTAAGATGAGTTCTCTCTAAATCCCACCGTGTATATATATATATATATATCATGTGATAAATAGTTGCATAATCAACTCAATTTGGTTCATTAACTCTCTTCATAGCTACCAAACCAAATGACATGTATACAAAAATCAAAATTATAAGCAAATTGATAGGCAATTACACGTGTTTCATACGTGTATTTTAAATAAATAAACGTGTATCAGCAATTTGGTAGCGGTTCTGATTATGTGGCAAAGGAAAAGACTCTCAAAATATATAATTAAGATAGGCTCGGGCTCACACCAGGCCCACAACATAACTATTATCAAAACCATAATCGTATATCATGATGCAATTAAAAAGTAAACGTGAAGAAGATACAAAGAAAACAAAGCATGTTAATGGCCAACCTGATGCTCAGGTCGGTATCACCGCTGCACTACAAATTTCTATACCAAAACCGAACATCATCATAGCCATAAATCGATCCGAAGAGGCGGAATCACAATAGATTCAGCCCCGCACCATGGCTGCAACTAAATTGCCATACCTATGAGTGTAACATCATCATAACCATAATCAAGCACCATTAGATTTGTAATGTGAAGAGCCTACCCATAAGACGGGCTCATGGGCAGGCCCTAGCCCAATAACCCAAGCTAGGCCCAACAAAGGCGAGCCCAATAGCACAAGAAGTTCTAGAAGATGGTTTGGAGGGAAAATGGTTTGCAAGGGAAACTCATACAACACGTCCGATCCGGTGGGTGGCCCAAGGCACGCATGACCCAGGATAGGGAGCAGTAACCAGGAGATAAAGATCTGCGAAGGAAACAAGGACCACAGGAAAGAGGATCAGACCGGAGGACCTAGTCGGAAGTAATAGACCGTAGGGCCATGTGTGTATACATCCTCTTCTATAAATAAAGAAGAGATAACACTTGTATGGATTCATTGACTCAATACAACAATCACTCCACCCACTTTCACTTTGCATTGATCCCATTCTTGTGATAGTTAGGAACCTTCCCGGGCCAGCCGGAATAGGATCCAACATTGGCGCCATTCGTGGGACCTCTTGATCACCGGTCTTACTATAACATCATAGAATGGCCGATCAAGCTCTAAAAAACATGCCACCACCTTTCCCTTCAGGTCAGAGAAAGGTCACGCCGTTAACGAAGAAGCAAGCGAAGTTCGGCAAGAACCAAATGCCCGACTAGAAGACAGGGGACCTGTCCTTGTGGAGGACATCACGGGGCGAGAGGGGGAGGAAGAAGATCCCTAAGATAAAGAAGGCGAGAAGGAAGGGTGGAAGGTCACATCGGAGTTTATACGAGCTCATAGAGACACTTTGAGAGCCTTTATAGACGAGGAGGAGAAGAAGGAAAAATGGAAACACTCCGGACTCGGCTCTCCTTGGAGAGGCCCGGGTCACAGTTAAACACAGATGGTCCAGGCGTCCCCACGGGGGGTCCCGAAGAATTGATAGATTCCCTGGCGACCCTCCTATCCACTGGTAAGGGGAAGGAGAAAATATTGGGAAACCCGTTGGAAGGCCCCTACCAGACCAGGGACACATCCGATGTCTCTAAGTTCACTAAACGTATAATTGAGGCAACGCTACCCCCGAAGTTGAAATACCCCACCACAGTTAACAAGTATGACAGCACGCAAGATCCAGAAGACCATCTTCATGCCTATCGGGGGGAAGGGTTGGTAAGTGGCTGGTCCATGCCGGTGTGGTGTCTAATGTTCCCCCAAACGCTGATGGGGGAGCCCGGGTGTGGTTTGATAGCATAGAGCCTGGAAGTATTGACAGTTATGAAGAGTTAAGGGAAAAGTTTCTACAAGATTTTAGTCAGCAAAGGAAGGACATGAAGAATCCCAACAAAATCCTTCATATACGAAGGAGAGACGAAGAAAAGGTAGAACAATTCATGGAAAGGTACATATCTGAAAGCATGAACATAAAAGGGGTGCCGAAGGTAATGAAGATTAGTGGGTTCAGATTCTCCCAGCTCACAGAAAAGCTAGGAGAAAATTTTCCAGCCACCTTCGATCAGCTAATGGACAGAGTCCGAGCCTTTGTTCAGGGAAAGGACACGGGGTTTAAGCTGAGGGAGTGGGAGGGAAAAAAGGGGGGAACCGGGGGGTATATGTGGGTAACCAAGCAGGCCGGGGAAGGACTCTGGGGGAAGGGGCCAGATTCTCCCCGTACAAGTCTCCACATCCCGCCAATGCATCCTACTATCCCCCTCGATTGTCAATCCCCGGTAGACCTCTTTTAGGAGAGCGGTTTAGCATGGGGCATCGAGACGTGATGATAGCTGAATGATCCAATTATACTCCCAGACCCCCTCCCCAGCTAAAGCAGCCCTGCAGACCCAACCCACAGTGGTATTGCAACTATCACAAAAGTTCGGGGCATTCCACCAAGAGTTGCGTGTAGTTAAAGAAATTATGGGAAGCCGCCCTAAAGGCAGGACACTTACCACTTCCTCCCAAAGAAGGAACTTCAAAGGTCAAGAAGGAGGACGAAGATAAGCATTTTGTCGATCTGATTCGACATAGAGGGGAGGAAGAGGGACACAAAGACAGGCATGCTAAGAGGGGGAAGGGTGATGTGTTTCCCCGGAATCCTGTGTGGATGAACATCCCCCTATCGTTCTCAGGGCTAACTAATGAGGACGCTAGGGAGATGCCTTTAATCATATCGGCCAGCATGGCGGGGCACCGGGTCACCCGAGTCCATGTATATGAGGGAAGTGGGGTTGAGGTCATGTACGAACACTACTTTGAAAGGTTCCAGAAGGAAGTACGGGACCATTTGGAAGATGATGTGTGCCTTATGGTAGGTTTCTCGGGGGAAGTAGTCAAGCCTTTGGGCTCCATAACCCTTCATTTTAGTTTAAAGGAGGGCAGAAAGGCTCGGACCGTTCAGCTTCGGTTCTCAGTAGTTAGGGCTCCTTCAAAGTACAACATCATATTAGGATGCCTAGGCATAAGGGCCCTCCGAGCCATCGCATCCACAGCGCATGGGTGCATCAAATTCCCAATCCCTGATGGAGTGGCAACGATACGGTCCTCAGCCGAGATTGTAGCCAGTGTGGAGCTGGAAGGAAAAACGAAAAAGAAGCATGCCGGGACAGAGGAGTGGGTCCTGAATAGGGAGTTTCCCGACCAAACAGTCAAAATAGGGACCTCCCTAACAAATAAAGGGAAAGCGGGGTTGAAGGAACTGTTGTTAAGAAATGTAGATGTATTCGCATGGAGGCACGAAGACATAACGGGAATCCCCCGAAACCAAGTTCAACACAGTCTTAAGGAGTTCCATTAGATGGAACCTGTAAAGCAAAAGAAAAGAAGTCTGGGGCCAGAAAATAGTCAAGCCGTGTTAAAAGAGACTAGGAAGTTATTGCAGGCCGGAATAGTCAAGAAGGTAAAGTACCCCCAGTGGATATCCAACACGGTGATGATAGCCAAAGCTGACAACAGTTGGCGGATGTGTATTGACTTCAAATATTTGAACAAGGCTTGCCCAAAGGATGCATACCCACTCCCTAAAGTGGAAAAGAAAATAGAATCCTTGGCGGAATATCCTGTAAGGTGCTTCTTAGACACCTATAAGGGATACCATCAAATACAGATGGACCCTAAAGATAAAGAGAAGACATCTTTCTATACTGAAGAAGGTACCTTCTGTTACACTAAGATGCCATTTGGTCTGAAAAACGCAGGAGCCACATACCAACGTTTTATGGACCAGCTTTTTGAAGGACAAAGAGACAGAAATATGGAGATTTATGTGGATGATCTGGTCATAAAGAGCAAACATGAAGAGGGAATTCTAAGGGATATAAGAGAAACGTTCCAAACCCTAAGAAGGTCCAACATGAAGTTAAATCCAAGAAAGTGCTCTTTCGGAGTGGAAGAAGGGAAGTTTATGGGGGTGTTGATAACCAAGGGGGGATTCGAGCCAATCCAGAGAAGGTGGAAGCACTGATCCAAATGAAGTCTCCCAAGAGCCTCAAAGAGCTACAAAGGCTCAATGGAAGACTTGTGGCTCTAAATAGATTTCTTTCCAAAATAGCAGAAAGGACCTTGTACTTTATGGTTGTCCTGAGAAGAAGTACAAAGAAGAGCAAGTTCTGCTGGGATAAGGAAGCAGAGGAAGCCTTTCAAGAGCTGAAGAAACACCTACGCAACCTCCCTACAATTACAACCCCTCAACCGGGGGAGACGTTAATACTATCCCTCTCCCAAACGTCAAAAACAATAAGCTCTGTGCTGATGGTTGAAAGGGAAGAAACGCAGGTACCTATTTATTTCATTAGTCGTACATTGAAGGGACCGGAAGAAAGATATCTTCTAGTAGAAAAACTGGTATTAGCCTTGATTTACACAGCAAGGAAGCTCCGGAGGTACTTCCAGGCACACGTTGTGTGAGTACTTACCAACCAGCCTCTACAACAAGTATTGTCGAAGCTTGAGATCTCGGGCTGATTAACGAAGTAGGCAGTAGAATTGGGGGATCATACGCTCGAGTATCTACCAAGGACGGCCATCAAAGGACAAGTCTTGGCTGATTTTTTAGCTGAAACAGAAGGGGGAGAGGATAATGAAAAGGGGGAAGAACATGAGGCAGGGGTAGAGAGAAGACAAGGGAGGGAGACGAGGAACCTTGGGGGAAACTATACACTGACGGGACCTCCAATGAAGAGGGAAGTGGGGCAGGGCAAATTTTAGTGAGCCCCGAAGGGATAGAGCTGACTTATGCAATACGGTTGAATTTCCCAAGCACGAACAACGAAGCAGAGTATGAGGCACTTTTGGCTGGTCTTAGAATCGCCAAGGGGATAAGGGTAAGGAAAGTGCAAGCTCATGTCGACTCCCTGCTGGTAGCTAACCAGGTGGGAGGAACCTACGATGCTAGGGACCCGAAAATGAAGAAGTACTTGAGGGTGACTCAAGAACTGATGAAGGAATTCAAAGAAGCGGAAGTGATACACATTCCCAGGGGTTCGAATAAAAAGGCAAATGATTTAACCAAGCTGGCCGCAGTGGCTTTTAATCATTTGGCAAAAGAGGTGAAAGTGGAAACCCTCCAGCAAACGTCGATAACAGAAACTATGGAAACCAATGTAGAAACCCAGGGGGACAGTTGGATGACCCCTCTCGTCGGATACCTTCAGGAGGGGAAGGTTCCAGGAAATAAAGAAGAAAAAAGAAAGTTGAGGGTCAAAGCATTACAGTATGAAATGATTGAAGGGGATTTATATAGGAAGTCCTATTTGGGACCCTCCCTAAAGTGCATTGACAAGGAAGAGGCAGAATATGTGATAAGGGAAATACATGAAGGGATTTGTGGGATGCATATGGGAGCTAAGATGGTTATGGCATGAGCAATGAGGGCTGGGTACTATTGGCTAGCGATGTTTCTCAGCGCTGTCAAAGAAATACAAAAGTGTGACAACTGTCAAATACATGCCCTGGTGGGTAGGAAATCAAAATCAACACTGATAGCGGTAAGCTCCTCGTGGCCTTTCCAAAAGTGGGGGATACACATAGTGGGACCCTTCCCGAAGGGAACGGGGAAGGAAAAATTTTTAGTAGTGGCAATTGACTACTTCACAAAGTGGGTAGAAGCCAAGCCACTTCGAACCATCATGGGTGAGCAGGTTAAGAGGTTCGTATGGGAAAACATTGTTTGCATGTTTGGGCTACCATATGCCATAATCAGTGATAATGGGAAGCAGTTTGCCAACAACCCATTCCGAGAATGGTGCCTACAATTGAAAATCAAGCAAACGTTCACATCAGTGGCCCACCCTCAAGCTAATGGCCAAGTGGAAAGGGCAAACCAAAGCGTGGTAGAGGGAATTAAAACAAGACTAGGAAGAGAAAAGGGATCATGGGTAGAAGAGTTGGCTCACGTCCTATGGGTAAATAGAACAATTCCCAAAACAAGCAATGGGGGAAACACCTTTCAGCCTAACGTATGGAACTGAGGCTATGATACCTGCAGAGATTGGGGCACCAACCCGGCGAACTTTGCAAGGGGAAAGGGGAGATGAGGAAGACTTGAGGTTGAATCTGAATTTGGAAAAAGAAAGAATGGAGGAAGCAGCAAGAAGAGAGGTGGAATACAAGAAAAAATTTGAAAGATATTACAATGCAAGGGTCAGAGAAGTCAAATTCAAAAAACGGAATTTGGTGTTAAGGGAGAACGAGGCAAGTAGGAAGGAAGACCATGGAAAGTTGGGGCCTAAATGGGAGGGGCCCTATCAAGTTATTTGGGCCGGAGAGAAAGGGGCCTACCGACTGGCAGATTTGGCTGGAAAGGAGATTCCTAGGACTTGGAACTCCATGCAACTCCGAAAAAATTACGCCTAGTGGCACCGGTAAAAGAGCCAAGGATCAAATAAAAAACCTCTCCGAGAGGAAAGACAAGAAAGCCTAAATTGTATTTTTGTAACCATGATGTAAACATGATCCTAATGCAAGAAAGTATTTTGTCAAAACTATAATGTGTAAGGCAATGAGTCCGTCTCATTAAAGAGCAATAAGTATAACACACGAGTCCGTCTCGTAAATACTCATAAAACGCTCCCCAGAGGGGGAAGGCCTCGCAGGTAGGCTAAATGGTTAACCAGCAATCAAGCATAAATATTTAAAAACGCTAAGGCATACACCAAGCATTATCACGCATGTTCAAGTATCAAAGCATACAAAGTTCAAATTTACCCACGAAGGAGCAGATAGTAGTGCCATTGTCTAAAAACATACAAACCAACACAAAGTTTACTTGTCTAAAACAAACCATAAACTACGGCAACGGAGATGGGGATCAACGACTGAGGCAAAGGCTTGGATGTCCGCAATAGAGATCTCGGGGTCCGACGAAACTTATACAATAATGGGGGGGACATGAGAGGTAAGGGCCACAAAAGCCTCCTATGCTTCCGCCTCCGCAGTAGGGGAAAATGAGGGAGCCTCCTACAAAGAAATCCCATGCGAAGAATGTTCGTAACCCGCCCGAAGCCATGTTGGAAACCAAAAGCAAACATCGCCCGATTAAGATTGTCCCGGACCTCCAAGGACTCCCAACAACTCGAAGCCCGGTCATACACCTGTTTAAAACCTTTGGAAGTAAGCCACTTCCGATCATCATCATGCCTCGAAACAACCTTCTGCAGGTGGGAGCACTCTCCCCTCAACCACTCAATCTCTTTCGACAAGTTTTCAACCTTTTGCTCCCCTTGACTCTTGGCAACCTCCAGCTGCTCCAAAGCGGATTTATGCTTGGTGCGTTCACGATCAAGCAGGTTTTCCAACTCATATATCCTCTCAAGAGGGGGACTCTCTTCAAACTACATTAACAATACATGGCAAAAAATGAGAGAAAAAGAAAAGGAAAGAAGAAAGAGAGAAGAAAGAGAAACAAACCTTTAAGATTTTGGCCTGAGCATCGAGAAGGGAAGATTGAACAGCATCAAACTCAGCAAATTTTTCCTAAGCAAGCCGAAAGGAGGCAGTCAAGTCAGAGACCTGCTTGTTAGAGGACTCCAGGGCAGCTTTCAACCCAGGAACCTCCAAACTTTGCTCCTCAGCCACATTAACTCTCTTTCTCATTTCCCCAACCCGTCGAATATAACCCTCAACAGACTTTTTCAAGCTCGCAACTTCCTCCTGACTATCATGGTACGCAACATTGACATCAACAAACCCTTGACTAAGGGCGGAGCCCAGCACCAAGGTACGATACAGATTAGTACCAAACTCCCCAAGCAAGACATCCGGTAGAATGGTTTGTACATGAGCATGATCAACATGGGGAATAACACACGTAAGGAATTCGTGAGCAAGGTGGGGGTATTAACGGAGGAATTCACTGTCAAAGACCATTTTGGGATGAAAAGATCAGCAGGAGGAGGCACACCCGAGGAAGGATTCAAAGAACCTTCAGGAGTAATGAGGGTTTTGCCTTTAGGGTCAGCCTCAGTAACATTAGGGTTGTTGATCTTCAGAACGGGAGCAGCAACAGGGCAAGGAACCACATCAGAAACCTAGAAGGAAAAATCATCAACAACATTAACAACTTCTGGAGCAGAAGAGGAACCCTGACCAGCAGAGCCTAGGTAAGTACGTTTGGAGCTACGAAGACGACTCTCTGGGGAAGAGTCGAATAATTCAGAAGCAACATTCTTGCGTTTTAAAGAATCTGGGACAACCACAGATGAAAAACCAGGGGCTTCGAAGTCAGAGGAAGCATCACCAGTGCGGGCAACCGGGTGGAAGCATCAGCAGACACTGGAAGAGCAACGAATTTGGCACCTTTTACATGTCGTTTTTGAAGAATCTCCATCAAATCCATTTCTGCAAAACAACAACAAATGAAAACTAAAGAAAAAGACAGGGGAAAATATTTAAGTACGAATTACAGAAGCATGGGGTCACCAACCTCGGTACCCGTCAAACATAGCAGGACGTGTCAACGGGTTCGGCCAAATGTTACTGAGTCCAGCCATGTACAGCAAAGGCTTAGGGTAAGTGGCAGCTTCAGTTGGATTCTTAATCAACAACTTAATAAAGAGAATCATGAACGGTAGGAAAACCAGGGGCAGGGTCATCAATATGAGAGCCAACATGACAGCGACGAGTAAGGCTGGGAGCAAAGGAAGAAGATACAAAGAAAAAATCATTTTTCCACTCCCGGGGGTAAAATTCAAAGGGGATATAAGAGGTGCAGGGAGGATGTTTACCACTCGCCCGTCGTTCAAAAGTGTACCAGTCACAATCGATGGTATTTCAACAGGGCCAATTGAAATTCAGTCAACGGATAACGAATGTTTGCGAACTCAAGGTTTTTCGCATATAATGCAATGAACCCGGGACGACTGCAAGCCGTCTCATTTGGCCCAGGAAGGGTAGGAGACAACGACAAAGGAATATGGTAAGTTGCACACAAGGAAGCCATTCTGACGGAGGACATAATCAAGGTAATGGTTGAGCGACCATCGCGACTCATAATGAAGAAAAGAAAAGAGAAGCCACGCCTGTGTAGAGAAGGAGAAATCACCGGAACTGTTGGTAGAGAGAGTTGGAAGAGAGAGGATCAATAATGCTTAAATGACAAGAGGGGGCGGTTAATTATGGGCATTGGGAAAGTAAAACCATCGAAATTCAAAATGAAAGATGGGCCAAAAAGGGGCGGTTAACTATTGGGCCAGACCTTTCAAACGGGCCGAAGAAGGATATAGGGAAGGCGCATAGAAGGCAGACCGATAGAAGAAGAGGCCCAAGGATAAAGCAACAAATCAAGGATCGAGAAAGACAAGATGAGTCTATGGTCCTCGTCATAAATAACGAAAACAATAGACTGGGGGGACTTGAAGAGCCTACCTATAAGACGGGCTCATGGGCAGGCCCTAGCCCAATAACCCAAGCTAGGCCCAACAAAGGCGAGCCCAATAGCACAAGAAGTTCTAGAAGATGGTTTGGAGGGAAAATGGTTTGCGAGGGAAACTCATGCAACTCGTCCGATCCGGTGGGTGGCCTGAGGCACGCATGATCCGGGATAGGGAGCAGTAACTAAGAGATAAAGATCTGCGAAGGAAACAAGGAACACAGGAAAGAGGATTGGACCGGAGGACCTAGTCGGAAGTAATAGACCATAGGGCCCATGTGTGTATACATCCTCTTCTCTAAATAAAGAAGAGATAACACTTGTATGGATTCATTGACTCAATACAACAATCACTCCACACACTTTCACTTTGCATTGATCCCATTCTTGTGATAGTTAGGAACCTTCCCCGGCCAGCCAGAATAGGATCCAACATAATGAGGTGGTCTTCTTTTCAAATTGGCAACCAAGCCATCTTAGTCACCAATCCAAGAGAGCACAGGATCAAATACACATCATTGCCAAGTGAAAGTCAACTCATTCAAATTAATAAAGAAGCCACACTTGAATCATAATGAAATTCATTCAAAGTCACAAACAGAGCAGCACAAAAAGTCACAACATTGCATCTCAGCATCTTATGCCTTCATAAAGAGGCGGCAAGTGTCACACCCCAATCTACGACGGAGCATACTAGGACGCGTCAGAATTTGTATCATAGCTCAAAAGACACTAAGTAAATTATACGTGTCAATATCTAAATTATTTATTTCATAAAATGATCAAGTACACAAAAACACACATTGTCTCAAAATGAGGAAATAAGCAATATAATCAAGGACTTAAAAGTAAATTGTTCTTATCATCATTCAACCTAAGGTATAATGTATTCCTTATTCTCTTGCTTCATCCCATATAGTAGCTATCTGCGTCATACGTGAAAATATATAGTTTGTCAACATAAAATTGAGCAAGTAATCACGGTTTTTGTACATAACAATATTGAAAATGACAATTCCTTGCGATAAACATGAAACACTACAACTAGCATAACAATAATTAAAAAGCAGGCCCGACCCAAGGGGAGGGTGGGGAGGTCGACATACCCGAGCCCACTATCCGGGAGGCCCATAATTGCTAAAAACTAAAATGTATATTTTATATATAATTTTATTTTAACCCAATAGACTATAAAATGACTCTTTTGTTGAATGAAAAGTGTTCCAAACTATGGTAACAAATGTCATGGGTTCAATTCCATAATTAGTGTTATTATTTATAGAAAAAAACTTTTATTTGTGTTTTGTATGAGTCATTTTCGTAGCATGTTTATTATTATTTGTTTGTTTTGGGCTTTTGAAAGGTAATCTTATTTATAAAATTGTCAAATTATCTATTACATAGTTGAGAACACGGTTTTAGGGGGGGGGCGCTTTTTTACTCGTCTCAGGCCCCAAAATTTTAAGAGGTTCTCAGAGACGGCCCTGTTAAAAAGCCATTTCCTTCATCCCAAATGGGTCAAGTTACTCCAACGGCGTATGATCATACTAATGAGGATGTGGATGAGATACCAACTACCATAACTCAAAATAAACACATAGTCACATTCGCACATATCAGCTAATCGAGCAATTGCATACCTACGCATATAGTGGAATTGTAGTGAAAATCATAATCTATTTAATTTGTAAACGCATAACGCTCCAAAAAAAAATGTAAAAACGGTGAAAACAAGGGTTGTGATTACTCACATTAACGGGTGGAATAAGTGATGAGGCGGCGACAAAAATTAAGATAAAAGCGGTCGAGCTTCTCGAGATACGCCGACAAAGGTTCCCAGTTGTTAATGATAATATTAATTAACTAGGTTAGATCCCGTGTTTCACATGGACGAAAATTAAATAAAAGTTAAAAAATATTGTATGCAATATGACTTTTATTTTATATTCATTTAAAATCAAATTATTACTCAAATTATTAAAATTGAAATGCATGTATATAGAAGATGTTAGAAGATATGTCCATATTTTTTACCATTTAATAATTTTCCAAGATTTTACCCATTGCATTGATTTATATATTCGGACTTTTGTTATTGATTTACATAATTATAAAATAAATTTAATAAAGAATTTTATATTAAATTGTAAAAGGTTAAAGATAAGTCTTTCTAACGTTATATGAGTAAGTTAATTTAACTTTAAAATGGTAATTAAATGAAAAATAATGGATAAAGAATTTTATGCATTTAATGAATTGTTATGCATTTTAATGAATGTAGATTAGGTGGAAAATGTATTTAAGTAAATTGCATATGTGGAATCCTATGTGGACACTCTATAATGGTGCCATGTGAAAAAATCATCTTGCTTTAATAATATAGTTATATTAGATTAAAAACGAAATAATAACAAGTCTAATGACGGATTATAACCAATCTCCCAACATATTTTAATTATTTTCATTATATGTTTTTTTCTAAAAAAAAAAAGACTAACATTTTCTAGCAGATCTCCCAATTTCCTCTCCACCAACATTTCATTTCTTTGATTTTGAAGATCCAACTCAACCACACATTGTGTGGCTCCTACAATTTAAAAAAACTATACAGATTATAGTGTTCATTTCCCAATACATAAACAGAACGCTTCAATGCAAAAAAAACAAACAAGCACTTGTTCTTAGCTTCTTAGTCGTGGTTTTCGATCCAACAGCTACCACACATCACGCTACTCCTTCAAATTCAAACATTACACAACAAACAAACAAGCGCCTGTTCTTGGCTTTCGGGTTGTGTTTTCCTATCCAACATTTATGACTCTCGTCTTTCTTTTTGTTACCGATTTGTTTTCCTATCCAACATTTATGACTCTTGTCTTTCTTTTTGTTACCGATTTGTTTCCAGACACTAGGAAACTTTAAACAAGAAAAGAATACAAAACCAAAAACTAGTCTCATAAACATGTTTGCTCCAACAATAATTTTGTTATATTAAACTGTAAATACCTTCGCCTTCCCTTGTCAAGTCAATTGGATTTGAAGTTGTGTTTTTGCATTTGCTAAATGACGTCGTTAACGCAATCCTATCACTTTTACTCCTGATTGTTGAATAAATTTTAAAGCCCGGGTCATACAACATCAAATTAATAGCGAGCATATTAAAACAATAAAATCCACCTATATATATTCTAGTTCATACACTGTACCTGGACATTCGAATATTAACATTACAACGACTACCAGACACACATTAACATCACAACCTCAGCACATCTTACCACATCCTAATATTAACAAACCTAAACTACTTTGTTACAACTAACAGATAAAAGCCCCAAATAATTAGCTACCACCTAACCAGCACATCACACCCTTAAATCCAGCATCCTACCAACACCACTACTGAACAACACATGCTTAATAGCAACACAGGTTACGGTAACAAAAACCTTACTATCACAAGATCACCTACTGGACACTAACAACACACATTTCAGCAGTAACTAACAAACACCATCAAACACTAAAACCAACATATGTATACTCCTACACGAGTGAAGCCCACTAACATCCCCAACGTTGGAGTTTTTGACTAGCAGTCAAAACCAACACATTAATAACCACCTAACAACCACGCTATCTTAAGAATACCTACTACATACTAACAACTCAGATTCTAGCAGAACAAACACAACCGTTGAAAACTAACAATAACCTATGCTTATTACTAACATGGGTGCAAGCAACACATCCCCAACCTCGGAGTTTCCGAGCAACACGGGGCAAACCAACACAACTATAACATCTCAACATCACCAGAAGACTATAACTATGACAACACAATAACACCCTCCCTGGAAAATAAAACCCAAATTATCAAAACCGGCAATACATCAGCACACCAATTACATTTACATAAAAAAAATCGTTGAACTATCATCTTGTCGTAAAATAGTCATATCATGGGGCAATTGCGTTGTGGGAAGCACCAGAATACAACAATTAACCTAAACTAACTGGAATTCAAGAAAACTAATAATAATAATAATAATAAAATTAGGTTTTCTTTAAACCTAATTACGAACGCAAACACGAGAAACTTACTTGTGGAAATCTCGTCAATGATCTTGAATTAGCGAGCACGCAATTATGGTGTTGAGGCTAGTACTAGGGGAAGACGTAGTGGCAGTGGTTTGCGCTTACGCACCACATGCCGGACTAGGGGACCAGGAAAAAAAAGAATTTTGGGAATGCTTAGATGCGATCGTGGGAGCCATATCGAGGGACGAGAGGATATGTATAGGAGGAGATTTTAATTGACACATTGGTAAGGATAACGATGGCTTTCAAGGCGTTCATGGGGGTTTTGGTTTTGGTAATAGGAATGAGACCGGCACGGATCTCCTAGACTTTGCCCTAGCCCATGACCTTGGTATTATAAACTCGTTCTTCAAGAAGAGAGATTCACATTTGATCACTTTTAGGAGTGGGGAACGCAACATGCAGATCGACTATCTATTAATGAGGCAAGGAGATAGACGTTGGTGGAAAGACTGCAAGGTTATACCTGGAGAGACAGTCGTGGCGCAACATCAATTGCTAATGGCAGATATAGGTTTTAGAAACACATTGATAGAGCGGGAGAGGAATTTTAGACCTAGGATTCGCTGGGGAAATCTGAAAGACGAAAAGCTTTCACTTTTCAGAGAAAAACTCGTATCATCGAACTTGGTCCAACTAGATGGGGACTCAAGTCAGATGTGGGAGGATTTGGCGACAAAAATTACTCAAGTGGCGAAGGAGACTAGGGGTTACAACAGGAAAAGCTAGTGGGTATAAGGAGTCCTGGTTGTGGAACGAGATAGTGCAAAACAAGATAAGGGATAAACAATGGAGCTTTAGGGAGCTTATGAGATGCACAAACGAGGATGAGCGAGTCGGTTTGAGGGAGACATACAAAAAGGCCGAGAGAGAGGCAAAAAAGACAGTGTCAGAAGCAAAAAACATGGCTTATAAACGGATGTATGAACATCTAGAAACAAAGGAGGGGAAAACGATATGTTTAAGATTGCCAACGCCAGGGAGCGTAGAAGGCAAGATCTAGGGGTGGTGAAGTTTATAAAGGGAGAGGATGGGCGCATATTGGCAAAGGAGCAGGTCATCAAGTTGAGATGGCAAACATACTTCCATAATCTTTTCAACAGCGGGAGCATTCACCAACAGCAAAATGAGAACATAACTATACAACAAAGGAATAATTGCTACTGTAGACGTATCACATAGGAAGAGGTGAGGAACGCACTTAGGAAGATGGGAAGGGCTAAGGCAGTTGGCCTGGACAACATACCGATCGAGGTATGGAAGTGTTTGGGAGATGAAGGAGTTATGTGGTTAACCACTTTGTTTAATACTATTTTAAAAACCGAAAAGATGCCAGATCAATGGAGAAGCAGTGTAGTAGTCCCTATTTATAAGAACAAAGGAGACGCCCAATGTTGCGGTAATTACAGAGGAATCAAGCTTCTAAGCCACACGATGAAGCTATGGGAAAGAGTTATTGATGTTAGACTTAGACGGGAAACTCAGGCCAAAATGAACCAATTTGGTTTCATGCCAGGACGGTCAACTACAAAGGCAATACACATCCTAAGAAGATTAATGGAAAAATATAGAGATAAAAAGCGTAGCCTGCACATGATGTTTATTGACCTAGAAAAGACGTACGACAGTGTGCCACGTCAGCTCCTTTGAGATTGCCTAGAGAGTAGAGGTGTTCGTAGAAAATATATAAAGATAATTAGGGATATGTATGCCAAGTCTGAAACAAGCGTGTGTGCACCTGTTGGGGATACGGACTTCTTCCCAGTAGAGGTAGGCCTTCACCAGGGATCAGCATTGAGCCCGTTCCTTTTTGCAGTAGTCCTAGATGAGTTGTCAAAGTTGATTCAGGATACTGTTCCTTGGTGCATGCTTTTCGCCGACGATATCGTGTTGATCGCAGAGAGTAAACAAGATCTGAATATGAGGCTAGAGGAGTGGCGTTCTGCTCTAGAGAGTAAAGGTTTGAAGATTAGTCGGTCAAAGACGGAGTATCTTTACTGTGACTTTGGTGGGGTAAACGATGATGAAGATGTCCAAATCGCAATTAAAGGCCAGGAGGTTCCGCAGTCAACCAAGTTCAAATACTTGGGATCGTTTGTGCAAAGTGACAGGGCCATAGATAGTGATGTAGCCCATCGTGTCCAAGCAAGATGGTGTAAATGGAGAGCTGCCACAGGGGTATTGTGCGACAAGAGGTTCCCTACTAAATTAAAGGGAAAATTTTATAGGGTTGCGATTAGACCTGTGATGCTATGCGGAACAGATTGTTGGGCCATCAAGAAGACACACATGCGCAAGTTGGAGGTAGCAGAGATAAGGATGCTAAGGTGGATGTGTGGACACACAATGTTAGACCGAATAAGAAACGACACTTTTCGGGAAAGACTGGGGGTGGCTACTATATCAGATAAGATAAGGGAAGGCAGATTGAGATGGTTTGGACATGTAAAATGGAGACAGACAACGGCTCCCGTTAGATCAGTGGAAAGCCTTATTATAGAGGGGAGGACGGGTAGAAGTAGAGCCAAATTGACTTGGGATGAGAGGATTAGGCGTGATTTTCTAGAGTTGCACCTCTCTGAGGACATGGTTGAGGATAGGAGTTCTTGGAGACGTAGAATTAAGGTTAAAGACCTTTAGAATGACGGGCTATTATTATTACTATCCCTTTTGCTATTGCTATTGCTATTGTGGTGGGTGTTGTGGTTGTTAGTATTACTATCGTTCTTACTATTAATTCTATTTTTAGAATTATTATTTTCTACTTATTATTATTTACTAAATTATACCGTGTGTTGTGTTTTTAGTTTACCTATAGTGAAATGTTGAATTAAACACACTAATATCATAGTACTGTAGTTGATTGTATATATATATAAATATTATTTGTATATCTATTTACTTTTGAGTTGGGGGTCTCGCCGGAAGCAACCTCTCTATCTTTAAGGATAGAGGTAAGGTGTGCCTACATCCCACCCTCCCCAGACCCTACTTATGATAGCCTAGGCTATTTGTGGTGGAAAATACTGGGTATGTTTGATTGATTGATTGATTGCAATTTGGTTAGTCAAACTATTGTTGACAACGAACAATCAACCACTTTTTAAGCGGTATCCTATTTATAAAACAACACATTTTTACATTTTTGCCCATTTTCAATCGTTTAAACTTGAGAAAACATATTGTATTGGATGGAATAATCTCAATTATTGCATCTCAATTAAACGGCTGTGATTCTTTCCTACATTATCTACCCAACACTCTTTTCTAAAATATCCAAACCTATTGTAACATTTCAGGTTTTTCTTTCCATGTATTTGTAGCCTTTAGCCAACCCTGGTTTGTAAACGGATATTTTCATAAATAAAATCATGCATTTAATTAGTACAATTATTGTATTTAATTCCTAATTTATTTAGTATGTGGGTATTAATTAATAAATTAGTAAATAACTATGTGAATATTATACAAATGCCCCCCTAACCAAACTTAAACCTACTTTTGCACCCATCACGTAAGTCTAAGGACCAAATTGCAAAAATAATATGAAAATATTTTCCCTCCATCTCCCCCTACCATCCGACGCCATAAACCCCCCCCCCCCCCCTCTCTTCTTGATCCTTAATTCACGGAATAATCAAAGTAATTGATGATACCGGTGTTTTAAAAACCGGTATGAACCGGCCGGTTCAACCGGTATTATCGGATTTTGTATAAAAGCCCGGTATTTTAAGCCCGGTATTTTTGGGCGGTTTACTAGATCGTTGAACCGCCAGTTTTTTCTAAAATACCGGTTTGAACCATCAAACCGGTTTTTAACCCAATTATTTTTTAATTGTTGCGGGCTTGCGGACTTTTAACCTAGATGGAAAACCAATATTTAAAGTCCAACTAATTTAAGTTATTTAACAATACGTAGCCCTGTGATGTTTAATTTTTATGTTAAATTGCTTATACTTAATTTTATGTTTCTTTTTTAATGGTTTATAATTAGTCATGACTCACTTTTATTAATTTTATGAATATATTTTGTTTCAAAAACAAGTGCTTTTGTATCAGTTTTTAATATGTATTAACTCTTGGATTATATTTTATAATGGAATCGTATATTTTTTGGTTATATTTTGAGTTAAAGCTACATTTATATGAAATTATAGGGTAAACTATATAACCCGGTTGAACATCCCGGGTATAACCCGGTTCAACCGGTTGTACCGTTTTTTAGCAAAATCCGATACGCATAAAATACCGGTTTTTAAAACATTGGATGATACCAAATCATTTGCCAACCTAAAACACTCTAACCAACACTCTAATTCTGGAATGTGTTAACCACTGACAGCTAATTGAATCGTTTTTAAAACCTTAACAAATCGCGTCTATTACCCTATTAAACTATATAAACACATCCATAACGCAATTGAACGAGACTACATACTCTCTGCATCATAATGACTCAAACCCCTAACATAATCTCAACCTACAAAGCCGTTTAGATCAGTTTTGAGTTCGAGTTAAGCTGTGGACCCTAGTTCATCGTTCTTCCTTAATCCATACTCGATTTCGGTAATTAAATTATGCTTTAGTTCGTTTTTAACTGATTAATCAAAACCCTAACCTAATTTCAATCATTAACCAATAATTAAAGGGATTCAAATTCTAGGGTTTGTGAATTGGGGAAGAACAAGACTGAATATTGTATATAAATTTATGATTTCATCATATAACCAAGTTAACACACTGGCCTGATGGCCGGTGCATGTTTCGTTAAATCTGAGAACCGACCTCTAGTTTTTGAGTTTTTATAACAATAATAATGATAGTTAAATTAATAATATTTTAATTGCAATTTTACTTAAAACCCTATCAAATCCCAAATCCGTCATAAGTCTTGTTATTGTAACTATCGTTTATAATTAATTAATATTATCGTTAACAACTGGGAACTTTTGTCGACATATCCCGAGGAGCTCGACCGTTTTTATCTTAACTTTCATCGTCGTCTCATCAGCTGTTCCACTCGTTAATGTGAGTAATCACAACTCCTATTTTTACTGTTTTTCCTTGGGGGGGGGGGGTTGTGCTTTCACAAGTTAAATAGATTTATAAATTTTCACTATAATTCCATCATTTGTGTAGATATGCAATTTCTCAATTAGTTGATACGTTGGAATGTGACTATGTGTTTATTTTTGAGTTATGGTTATCGGTATCCCATCCTCATCTTTATGCTCATTACGCCGCCGGATTAACTCGGCCGATTTGGGACGAGTGAAATGGCCCTTTTATATTATTGTTATATTAATTGTTGTAGTTCATATTTTTGCAAGGAATTGTCATTTTCAATATTACTATGTACAAAAGTCGTGATTACTTGCTCAACTTTATGTTGACAATATATCTATGTATTTTTTACGCATAACGCAGGTAGCTATATGAGATGAAGCAAGAGAATAAATAATAGATTTAACCTTATGTTCCAATGATGAATAAACAACAATTTACTTTTATTAGTCTTTGATTGTATTGTGTATTTCTTTCTTTTGAAAAAAGTGTTATGTTTTTGTGTATTTGATCGTTATATGAAATAAAATAATTTAGACATTGACACTTGTAATATACTTTAGTGTCTTTTGAGCTATATACAAATTATGTCACGTCCCGACATGTTCTACCGTAGGTTGGGGCAGTGGCGGATGCAACTCATTAGCAGGGGTAGCATCCGCTACCCCTCAACTTTTCGTCGGCGGTGTAGTTTTTTTCCTTTTGGGTAGGTTTTCGTATTTCGCTACCCCTGAAATTTTTTTACGTTACCACTACTTGTTTAAAAGCCAACCAATTGAAAAGTTCAAATTAAATAAAGCCCAAACAAATTTGTAACCCAAAGCAAATAAAAACAATAAATCTTTTTTTTTCTTTTGTTTGAACGAGAAAACATTAAATAGAAGCAAACTCAAACATAAACAAGCTCAACAGAATATCATATTTTAAAAGTTTAAATCAAATAAAGTCCAAACAAAGTTTATAGCCCAAAGCAAATAGAAACCATTAACTTTTTTTTTCTCCCCTTTTGCTTGAATGAGAAACATAAAAAGGAAACAAACATAATCATTATTTTGAGATTGAAAATTTTAAAGCAGTTTTAGATATGTAAAATCAAGACTTGAAAATAGATTTTGTGAGGTCTTAACTAGTTTGTTAAAAAATATGTCTGGTTTAAATCTTGAGATTCATTATTCAAGTTTGTCATACATAAGATAGTGGCATTTTCGGAAATGTATCTGAATGGTTTTAGTAATGAAAAAATATGGTGTATTTCGGGTGATCCTATGACCTTTTTATCACACTTTAAAGGAAGTTGATACATTTTCAAATTTGGATGAATGTGTGACATTTGCTCGTGTAATGGTGGAAACCGGAAAGCACGTCACGTTTTCTTTTAATATTTAAGCTAGCGTTGGCTTTACCGGTTGCAACCGCAACCGTTGAAATATGTTTTTCTAAAATGAAACTTATCAATACGGGTTTGCGTAAGCAAATGAGTGATAAATATTTGAACAATGTTTTAATTTATGCAGCGAAAGGCACTACTACATAAATAGGTATTTGGTACGGCCAAATCTGTAGCTAATCCATAGCAAACCAGGTGTTTGCTACGGATTTGCTACGGATTTGGTCCGTAGTTACAAGTCTCGTAGCTAACTTATT
The DNA here is from genome assembly GCF_021521415.1 of Bidens hawaiensis. NCBI lineage: Eukaryota > Viridiplantae > Streptophyta > Magnoliopsida > Asterales > Asteraceae > Bidens > Bidens hawaiensis. The sequence goes on along the minus strand of NW_027497149.1, from coordinate 73,262 downwards.
TGCTACGTATTTTTGCTACAGAATCAGAATGTTGCTACGAACTTAGCTACCACAAGAAACGTCGTCATTTTAGCTATGTTAGCTACGGATTTTGCTACAGAAATTTTTGCTACGAATTATTAGTTACGAAATTTTGCTACGTTTTTTTAGCTACGGACTTTTAGCTGCAGAATTTTGCTACGATTTTATAACTATGTAATTTTGCTACAGTTTTTTTAGCTACAGAGTTTGCTACCGAATTTTAGCTACAACTTTGGCTACGAATTTTTTCTAAAGATATTGCTACCATCTAGCTACCAAAGTTTGGTATGGTTTTTGCTATGAATTTAGTTACGAATTTTAACTAATTTTTGCTACAAATGTAGCTACACAAATTCACACGACTTAGCTACGGATTATACAAGGTTTTAGCTATGCATTTTATATATTGTTTTCAGATCTTTTCTTTTTTTATATATATTTATCTATTTTCTTCATGTAAACATTATATTCAAATTTTATAAAATATCATAATAAAGAAAAATATCCAAACTAATTTAGCATAAAATATCCAAATGTAATACAAGACCAAATCATCCAAAATGTAATAGAATAAAAATTGAAATTTCCATATATTTTAAGTAGGTGGAAAGCTTTGTAGCTGATTTCGTGACAGTAACTGAAGTTTCTCATTCATTTCTGCAAACAATCTCGCGTTTTCTTCAATTTTCTCCAACATAGCCCTTTTTCTACTTCTCCTCATTCCAACTCTGCTACTTTTTCCCTTTTCAATCAGCTATTTTTTCCTCCAACTGTTGCACCTGTAATTATATTAAAAAGTCGCACATCATTATTAAGAACATATCAATGCTCAATGTTTTGTACAAAAAAAACACCTTGTAGATAAAATATTTACTAGTTTGTAAATATGTGTGACCTGTTTGTAAGTCAGCTACTTAGTTTAATATTAAACCTCATATAAATTATATAATATTCTACATTCTTGTCTAGTTTTATACAGCCTATTTATTTCCGATATAAACCGCAAACCAAACTATCGGTCACTATTTGAAGTTTAACAAACATGTGAAAACCACAAGCTCGTCCCATAAAACTCATTTCAACCACCGGACCGACCAATATGTAACTGGTCTGGTTCCAGGTTGTACAAAGTGCACACTAAATGTATTTTTTCTAATAAAGAATACAAACCTTATTACTTCTCGTCGATGGGCAGGAATCGGAACTCAGCTTTGATGGTGCACCCGTCAACACGACATGCGGGTCGGTGATGTTGCTAGTCCCGTGCAGCCGACGTTTTCTCGTCCCCCCCGCAACACTTGACCACAATTCCATATCGAACTCTGGGTGTAAGCTAGTGTCATCTCCGTACTTCTTTACAACGAGTTTCTTATATGATTCCTAAGATGGAACATAAAAATTAGTGTGTTAACATTATATTATTAAGTAGTGAAAAAACATAGATTTACAAAGTAAACGAGACTTACATAAGTTTCGCCCGCCCTTGTGTCAACCCAATTCACATTTTTATCTTGATTAATGTCTTCCACATCATCGTCTTCCACCAAATAAACATCTGCTAACTCGCTACAAACTGGCAACTTATCTAACGGTCTTGACCCTTTCTTTGCATGTGTTTGTAACCAGAATTCACCAAACTTAGCGCGCCGCTTGAATGTGTTGTCCTACAAAGTACATATTTATAAGTTAGCAAGAAAATAGTGCTGGTGATGTATTAAATGAGAGAGAGTGAGAGAGAGAAAGAGAGAGAGAGTATTTCAAATTCTAGCATGTTAAACCAAACCGATAGTAAAGGTTCGATTTCAGTTTTTGATGTTCAAAAACCATTACTAACGGACCGTGTAATAAACATGACATTAATATTTCTTACCATCTCTTTTCTAACTGTAACAAAGCTTTTTGAGCCAACGGTATGTCTACCACCTGTCTCTTTCTCTCTGTTTTTGCTGTTTTGAGAAGACTTGTTCTGCCACGAACTGGTATTCCAAACCTTAACTAGCTATTCCCAAGAATCTTGACTAATCCATTGTGGCTTAAACGGGCTAGTGACCAACCAATCTTTCCCAACTTCTATACCCTTTTGAAGCGCACGAGTCTTGGCAAAATTCCGAGCCTTACCCAAAAGATTGGGAAACTTTCCCTTAATGCACCTCTCCCAACAAGAGTGAATCGAGTGTTTTTCCTCATTTTCCCACTGGTAGTATTTCTAAAAAGAAAAAAAATGATTAACAATGTTTATGTTATACTTTTTATAAAGTTATATGCGTTATTAAAATATGTGCACATGTGACGTAGGTATACACCTGAAAACGCTCAAACATGCGTTCGCGATGAAGTATTGGAACATCTTTCCATCCTAGCCACCCACCCGACCACATCAATTTCAAAATGCTACCAATGGTTCGGGAAACTGGATTTTGAATATTAAATCTAGAAAATGGAAACAATGCACAATAATCAGCAATAATAATACTTTTGTGGTCACTAAAAAGAGAATATTAATAAGCATATATATATATAGAGAGAGAGAGAGAGAGACGCATACATATAGACACAAACACACACACTTACTCATCATTTTCAACCCAAATCCAAATGCGATTTTCAGGTGTAGGTATCGGAGGTGGGACGACCGGCCCTCGGCCTATAGCAACTGCATCATCCTCATCATCACTAGGCTCATGGAGAGGCTGATATGCTTCTGTAGTTGGTTGTCCACTACAGTCTTTACTACCATTACCATTAACTTGCTTGCTACCTTGACCACCATCTCGACCCCTGCCACCTCTGGTTGAACTGGGTGCCATAATTTCTTAAAGAAAAAAAAAAAGACAAGTCTATTAATATTAAAAGATATGTAAAATTAAGTTATAAACAAGTTTAAAGGCATTAATAAAACAATTTATCCCTTCAATACTAACTAATATTTACATTCACTCCTTAACTCCTGATTGCCAAGGACATGCTTTATCCTTTCTCATCTTAATTCTTAATTTAGTGTTCCTGTGGTACATGTATTGTAGGATCAATTTATTTTTTATTATCAGTTCTTACCTACCAGTAACTTGGATACTCAGTTTGAAAGAGGAAACCAACAAAAGGGAATTCTTTTTCTTCGTAGTTTAATGATCTTTCATGCATACTTAAGTGCAATGAAACTCACATATAGCATTCATTATGGTATTAACTTATTAGTTTTGTTGCTTGCAGCTTATTAATGGGTACCAATGGTATCTGTCAACTAAAACTGTATTGACCTTACAATGAAAGCGGATAGGTCAATCATTGTTAATAGGGTTACAAACATCGCAGACGGGCAGCAAGTTATAACACAAAGACCAATCGAACAACCTCTAGCAATAACACCAACAATACCCGTTCCGGAAAAAACAAGCTCAAAAAGACAACTCTGATCAGGTGAACATGTCAATTTATCTACTTATAGCCTTCAAAACAGGATTTTAATACCAAATATATTGCTCTAATAGGTTCTGTGGACGATGAGTCTAAATCAAAAGGACAAATAACTACCACTTGAAGAAAGGCAAAAACTCTTTTAGTAAATAAATAGAGGTCAATAGCCAATATCTAGCTAGGCAATGACCGTGTCAAAGATTCACCACATATACACTTTGTAAGCTGTTGAAGTGGGTAACAAAGCAGGCAACTTTATTGAACTTAAGACATTATAACTACCACTTCTATTATGAGTTACAATGCAACTCTCGTATCGCTCTACAGTATGCTTTGGAGAATAATGGAGTCTAGCCTACTAATTTCAATTATTTAAGAAAAATTAAAAAATCACATACCGCACTTTTTTGCTTAACAGGTCTTATCGTGTATTTAACAGGTACCAAATTGCCAGCCCTAGTCTTAACAACAGCCCACCAGTCTTTTAATCCTTTATCCTTTGAAGGATATGGTGTATAATTAAATTTAAAATGATAATTAATTTTTTGTTGCTCAAACTTCAAACCGACCATGTTTTAACATATACTATTAAATAATAATTTTGAATTTCAAACACCAATTCTAAACCCAATGACTTTATTTTATTGATTTTTATTACAATTATTGTTGATCATTAGAGATTTTTTTAAAAGGTCATTTTTATTACTCATTCTAAGCACTTGAAATCTCGGAGACACACCTGAGCTTAGGATAATGGGTCATTGGTCCATCCCTAAAGACACAATTGGGTCGACTTCTTTTGAGATTTTTTTATATAAGGGCCGCTTTTATTGCTCGCCTTAGACATTCGAAATCTTGGAGAGGGTCTTGAACATAGGATAATGGGTCGTTGGTCCATCCCTAAAGAAACAAACGGGTCAACTTCAATTGGGTACCGTGTTGATAAGAAGACATATTTGTTGAGATTTTGTAAAGATTTTCTAATTTATTTTTGTTTTTCTGATTTTGCTACGAACTTTGCTACGGATTTCACAAAGTTAGTTTTAAAATACTTTTTTTTTTGCTACTGCATTTTGCAACAACTTTTGTGTCAGTACTTTTATTTTCTCAAATTTGCTACGAATTTTACTATGGACTTTGCTACAAATTTTGCCAAATTAGTTTTAATTTATTTGTTTTGATTTTGCTACGCATTTTGCAATAAATTTTTTGTCAATGTTTTTAATTTCTCAAATTTGCTACGAATTTTGCTACGGCTTTTACTAAAATTTATTTTACAACGCTTTAAATATTCGCGTTCATGATTTTGGTACGGATTTTGCTACCAGTTTTATCAAGTCATTTTTATTGTATTTATTTTTTCAAGTTTGCTACAGATTTTTTTCGCAACGGAATATCCGTAGCAAAGTCATAGCAAAATATATCCATAGCTAATCCGTAGCTATTTCGTAGCAAAATTGACGACCGATTTTTTCCGTAGCAAAAATCCCTACCAAATACCAATTTATGTAGTAGTGAGGGAAACGTTCGATAAAGTAAAAGAACAAGGTGTAATGGCTCAATTTCAAGCTTTAAAAAACCGTATAGGAGAAATTTGCACCTCATGTATCGTGCTTTTATTTTTGTTTTGTTTACATTGTATGATATACGGTAAAAAAAATTTTGAATGTTACCCCTGAGCTTTATGTCTAGATCCATCACCCGTTGGGGTGTGACATCCATGACATGCATTAAGAGCTATATACATACCAAAGAAACTATAAAAAAAAATAAACAGGAAAAAAAAGAAAAAAAAAAACAAAAGGGAAAACAAAAACCAATTAAAAACCATTTTTGTAAACGGTTCAAGTTTTATTCATGATAGATAGTTGTGTGGGAACCATGGTAACAGTGAGCTTTAGAGAGTGGGTTTCTACTTAAACTGATAGTAAATCTAGTCATCGGTATTGTTTGTGCTCACGGATGTAGGAGTGGCATGTGCCAATACATATATCTAGATGATCAGACTTGGTGTGTCGTTAAAAATTATATATAGGAAATCGGACCGTTAAAGAAATTAATTACGTTGTTTCATGCATACGCCAAAAGAAGTGGTGTCCCGTCGCATTATAAATAAATCATAATTGTTAAATGATTGACTAAGCCACTAATTTCAAATTTCATATGATGAAGAGAAATGAATATACAATCAATAAATTAAAAAGCAAAAGTGAATGAATAGGTCCGGGACGAAAAAGTTAACGGGGATTTACAATTTGTACGATAACCGCATAAAAATAATAAAAGATTTGACTTATGAGGTTATTTTTGACAAACTATAATTGCTTTAAAATTTGAATAACAAAAAGTAAATGAAATGCAAATTAAAATAATATTCTAATTTCATGAAAATTATATGTCAATAAGCTACTCGAAAAACTTTGTGTTAAATGAAGGTAACAAAAAGTAAACTAGCTTTAGGTAAAGTTAACTTCTAATTTGATAGCATTATATATAAGCTGACTTGAAAAACTTGTGTTAGATAAAAGTAACAAAAGTAAACTAACTTCAAATAAAGATTAACTTTTTATTTGATAAAAGTTACATGTCTACAAGCGACTCGAAAAATTTGTCTTAGATAAAGGTAACAAAAAGTAAACAGCGTCATATAAACATAATTTGTAATTTGATATAAGTTATGCGCTTATAAACGACTCGGAAAAATGTGTCAAAATTGCCTTGTATGTGACGAGTTTTTCCTCTCCTCTCGATTCGCCATATTGTTATCTACATGTAGCATTATAACTTATAAGTGTGGTTACAAAATTATGAGAATGTTCATTCTCAGATATGCATGCCGACTATTATCACCCCCATTTATAAAGAATTCCACAAACGTCCACCCAAATCTACTCGTCACGCGTATACTCTTAGTGTCGACGAGCAGTTTATACAATGCTGGCGTGTGGCACTAAAACTGGTCGGGACGTGTATTTTAGTATAAGAAAATTACCGGGGCGAGTATTTTGTAAAACAAAATGTAAGGGGCGACTATTTCAGGAAACAAAGAATGTAGGGACGAATTTTTTTTTTGGTGTAACTTTTTTACTTTTCCAGTATTATATTATTATAATTAATGTTACTCATAACTAGTTTTTATTTTATAATTTTTAAAATATAAAGTTTTATAAAATTCTGAATACATCATTGAAACATGTATTTTTATTTACATGCCAACATAAATTTTATTCAAAATCAAGAGGATCAAATTTATATTTTGAATAAATTTATGTAGACACATAAATAAAAAAAGCCATGTCTCAACGATGTATTCAGAATTTTATAAAACAGTTAATATATTATATATTAAAAATCATTATTTCTTACACTCACGTACTCACTATTCATTAATATTCAAATTTTCTTACATAATATACAACTAAGCACTACACAAATATTATATGTACATGTAAAAGGCTAAGACTAAATTTTTGTTTCTTAGAATTTTCCCAAAATTTACCATAACCTACTTGAAATACAATCTTAAACTCATTCAAAGTCCAACTTAAAATATAAACAAATTATATTACATTTTATCATATTCAACGTAGTATTTTATACTAAGGCCACACAACAATTAACATAATTAATTTAGATATAAATAAAAATATTTCAATAATCACACCAGTATCACCTAATAACATGTAATATAAAAACTAATAAATTCATTAAAATTGTAATCATATCTAAATATCCATCCCATGCCATTTCCTTTTTACCAAAACATTAAAATAAATTCAAAAGTCCATTTCATCCCTATAAATAACTAAGCATTAAACTCCATCACCACCACATCCCATATATCCACCTCCACCTTCCACCACCAATGACGTCATCACCACCACCATCACACCTCCTCACTCTCACCATCTTCTTAACCTTCCTCCAACTCACACTCTCCAGCGGAACCATCGGCATTAACTACGGCCGCATAGCGGATAACCTCCCGAGCCCAACCCAAGTGGTCCAAATGTTAACCTCCAACGGGGTCACCCGCATCAAGCTCTTCGATACCAACCCGACCGTCCTCCAAGCCCTCTCGGGCTCCAACATATCAGTCATTGTCGCCCTTCCCAACGAACAACTCGCGTCCGCGGCTGCATCCCAAGCGTTCACGGACGCATGGGTCCAATCCAACTTCCTTCCGTACTCCCAAACCACCACATTTGACTTCGTTGCCATTGGCAACGAAGTCTTCGTGGACCCGAACAACACGACGTCGTTCTTAATCCCCGCCATGCAAAACATTTATTATTCTTTAACAAAACATAACTTAACTATAAAAGTCTCATCTCCCTTACCCCTTTCCGCACTTGCTAACTCCTACCCTCCATCCGCGGGTTCTTTCAAACCCGAGTTAATCGAACCCGTCATCAAACCGTTCCTCAACTTCCTCCGCGACACAAACTCTAGCATCATGGTTAACGCGTACCCTTACTTCGCTTATGAAGCGAACACGGACATAATTTCCCTAGATTACGCGCTGTTCCGTGATAATGCGGGTAACACCGACCCCGGAAACGGGCTCGTTTATAAAAACTTACTAGACGCGCAACTTGACGCGGTGTTTTCCGCAATGGATAAGTTACAGTTTAGTAATGTTAATATAGTGGTGACGGAAACCGGGTGGCCGTCGGTTGGTGATTCGGGCGAACTCGGTGCCGGAGTGGATAATGCGGCGGAGTATAACGGGAATTTGGTGCGGAGGGTGGTTGCGGGTGGTGGGACTCCGTTGAGACCAAATGATGCTTTAAATGTTTATTTGTTTGCACTTTTTAATGAGGACTTGAAACCGGGGCCCACTTCGGAACGGAACTACGGGCTGTTTTATCCGAACGGGCAGAGGGTTTACGATGTGCCGTTGAGTAAATTGGGCTAACCTCGTACGTATGTTAATTTTAATTTTAATTTTTTGGTTAGTTTGATGTTTCATGATCCATATAATAAGTATGTTATGCTGATTTAGGTTCTTTATGATAGGCTGGATTGGATTGTTAAAAGGATTTATTATTGGGTAATAAAGTAATAATTAGGATTTGTATTTTTTGTGTTGTCACGTTTAATATAATAATTTGTAAATGTTTTATATTTAGCTGTGTTGGGTGAGTTTATCAAACTTTCTTATTTAGATTCTAAAAAATAAAAGCATTTTTGAAAAGCTATGGGCTTCTTCAAACACTTGTTTTTTAGATCAAGTATGCAAAATTTAAGAACTCACCAAAACACCCCTCTTAGTCTCCAATTAATATCAGGGCTCGCGCATGGCACTTATATAAAAGTTAGAGATTTCATCTTATTAACTACAGTGTTACATTCCTAATTAACATTGTATATTCTTGTTAACCTCTTTTTTCAGTTATCAACTATCTTTATCATTAAATAAGAGAAATGTCATAGAATAGTTAAAATAAAACCTGAAGAGTTGTGAGACTAATGTACATGTCGTGCTCTAATAAATAACAAGTGTATATAAAACTAAAATACCTATAATTAGTACATGTAAGTAAGGTCGTTTTCACAGGGAATCAATGAAAGTGCAAGTTTGATTAATGACTTTAAAACTACTTAACTAAGCGGACAGACGATGTCAAGTAGTTTTTAAATATGATTGAAAGCAACACGATTACTTTTTGATTTTGCAAACAATTTTGAGAAACGAGTGATTCACTTCAGGTTCGGGTAATGCGATAACAAACTAGTTGGATTCTATTAAGTTGATTGCGCAGTAATTACTAGACCTAATAGTTTAGTTGTGATGAGTGATGACAAACGAAACCCTATCCGAATTGTTGACACAACTGAACGCGATCTATCCAATTACCAGTTTTATATTATGAAAATCAATTATCATGCAATGACTAACGACTATCGGATCAATGACACAAGAACGTAGTCCTAAATATTGATAAACATAACCGAATAGTCGATGCAAGATTCAATAAACAAAACATAATATGTTTAAATAATCCATCAATAAAGCAAACAAGATAAAATGCTATATTCAACCAAGTTCTTAGCCAAGAACCATGATGGAACCGCTAAACCTGATTTTGGTTTGGGTCTCCATGGATGAATTCTTTCTCGGGATGGTGTTGGAGATGGTGGAGAAGCTCTGGAAGCCGCCCTAGATCTTTTGGAACGGAGACTCTCTCTAATTGAGGCTAAAAACTTATTATAATCTCAACTAGGGTTTTTTTTCTCGTTTTTTAGAGCCTCCGTGTTTTTTCTCCCTTTTTTCGCCCCTCGCGAGCTAATATAACATCATATTCAGATTTGTCTCATAGAGAAACCAGAAATTCATATATTATGGGTCCCGTAACTCATTTTCTAGCCTGAGATATGCCCGTTTTACTTAAACACACTTTCCTGTTAATTACCTGTCTTATTCAGTTTTCACTTCAACTTTGGGTTTCTCATCAACAGCTTTCTTGAATCCTTCTCAACCATCCATATATGCTTCCATCTTCTCGAGACTCGTTTAATCTTCACATGGATGGCTCTGAACACTTGTAATTGTGAAAGAACTCAAAGTAATCGTGATCGTCATACATAAACAATTAAAATACATAAAATAACACATATATACAAATGATTTATACCCTACCATCACATCTCCACACTTACCATTTTTTTTCCCTCAAGCAAACTCTTATGCAATACATACACCGATGATTCATCAATTATCATCATTAATACTAGTAAAGTATAAGGTCACCTCCAATTCTCAAGACTGACAGTTTTAAGATTCATAGCCCACCAAACAATTTAATAATACATTTAAAAACAACGGAGCCGCCCAAACAAGTGTACATTGTTTTCGGTTAAGGCACACCTGATCACACCCCTCACAAATATATATCTTTGCTCTCGATTTAATATCTGGACCAGCAAAAAGTGTTAGTATCTCACAGACCTCTATACCAAATATGAACCCAAAGTAATAAGCTTGCAGGCCAGTCATATCTCCATCCATTAACCACTAGTTGCATACGGACTAAGACTAAGGGTTTTGTTGTGGCTTAGGCTCGGGTATGGAATAGGAATTATTTAGTGACTTATGGTAGATGAAACCCAATTTATTCAAACTAAACAAGCAATCAACTAATAAAATGTTATTTACAACCGGTATTAACTTTAAACATTGACTCTTTTTGAGTTTTTCTGATTTTTCACTTTCTTTTTCAACTTTTTTTTAAACCAACATCAATATATGCAAACAACTTACGCGATACATACGTACATTGTGTACTATGCTCCACAAACAGATTATATACAACTCTAATATACCAGGTTTCATCACACAGGGTTAAAATAACAAGGCATAATGTAGGCTTAAGGAAACGAAAGGGAAAATGCACAATCTTGGCTCATGGGAGATAATGTAGGGTAGGGAGTATGATTTATGTAAAGGCCAATATATATAGGGAAAAAGATATATATTATGTCTTTGATACAAATGTTTCTACCGTCTTTTTTGTTCTTAAAAAAACAATGTTAAGGGAAAAAGATAATTGTGTCTTTTTGTTTATCATTGTAGTTTGTGTTTTTTCTTATTAATTGCATCTTTTTTCCTTGACATTGTGTTTTTTTTTCTTGAACTGTGTTATATTACTCAACATTGTGTTATATTTTGTTCGAGATTGTGTTACATTTTGTGATCTTTTGTGTCTTTTTTTCAGTTATTATTGTGTCTTTTGTTCATTTTCGTTATTATGTCTTTTTTTCGGCAATGTGTCTTTTCGACCTTTTTTTAACGGAAATGACGGATGAAACATTTTAGTTTTTAAATTTTTTTCGGTTTCTATTTATATTCTGAGTTATGATTTTTCTGTTATTATTTTTTGAATTATTTTAGGGGTTTTTGTATGATCACAAATCCTTCTCACACTTCTTATTTTTGTATCTCTTTGTGTTTTAACTTTTCCTTGAGATGCAACATAGTTAGTAAAGATAATTAAGGATCCAATATGCAAGCTATTATATAAATTTTATATAATATTAGGGATGAGCTTGGTACAGTACCCAGTTTCGTACCCGTACCGAAAATTAATAAAAACATGTACCAATACCCATACCAATTTTTTCAGATGGTATGAGTAAGGGTACGTGTATTTCGGTACAGTGTTAGTTTTTGTACCATTTTGTTTTTTTTTTATTTTCAAATCTTTGATGATCTTGAACCGGTACTAGTACGAATAATAAACAACCTGAATTAGTCCGGGTACCGGTATTCGTACAGGTACGTGATGGACACCAAATTAGTACAAGTACCAAATAAGTCACCGATTTAATGATAAGATAGTATTGAAGAACTCTAATATGGTCGACGACTTTAAGTGATTTGTTTATTTGTTGAGTCTTGGATGTTATATTATTTAATATTGAAGATGTGTTTGGTACTTGTCCAATAATATCATGGTTGGAGAATTTATTTTATATATTTCATATGAAGAATCCCAATTAAACCTCCACATATTCCAAACATGTACAAAATACTAAACGCACCAATACCGTGTACCCATACCTGTATCCGATTATACATATACCGAAATTCAACAAAAATATGTACCGATACCCGTACCAAATATGCTAAATCCAGATACAAATACTGATATTTGGGACGAAATGCTCATCCCTATAACTAAGTAATGGAGGGAATTGTAATTAAAATGTTCACGGGTCAAACGACTCTAACTTAAACATGGTTAAAAGCCTCTAACTTAAACACGACCCGTATAACATGTTTATCTAAACTAGTATGTCACAGTCAAACGACTCGTAAGATGGGTTGATTGCCTGTAAAAATGTCAACCAGAATATTGGGTCATGCGAGAGTTTGCAAGCCCAGTTGCCAAATGACACTACAAATTTTAAAATTGACAAGAGTGTTGTGGCACTAATGTGTATCCTGTGAGTTGTGTTGTGACCAGCAGGATCGGCCGTCAGTGAAGTTGTAGGCCCATTGTAATTTAAAATGTTCACGGGTCGCCCGTGGGTGATGGGCCATGCCCAAACTCCTAAATTCTATAATGAGTAATAGTAGTTCATCGTCAAATAATAAAATAATAAATTACTTTTTTTATTCAACTTTTACATTAATATTTTAAAAAGTGTTACATGCAAACCAGAAAATAAATAAACTTAATCAGTTATAGCCAATAACTATAATTACTGATATCGGTAGTACTGCTTAATTAAACATATACTATTGAGGATCTATATCGTTGTTAGGAGTGTATAGATTAGCTTAATTGACCAGTTTGCATGTAGAAAGTGTGTATTGCTAGTATCAGTAAATATGAAACACAAACCAAACATGAAATTTACAAGTTTAGATTCAGTCTAAATGAATCTTAGCCAGTTTCGGGTCAAACCTACAAACACATTTCACTAAAATGTGTAGCTATGACGGATTCACGGGTTGACACGTTTTACTTGTGTATTTTGTTAGCCTTAAAAGAATGTATGCTTTATGCGCTAATTTTAACTGAAGGGCACTCTCCAAAACTTAAAAGATAAAAGAGCAATGTTTTATAACTTAGAATAATTATTTTATGTACAACCAACAAGAACCTAGAAACAAAACTTTCAAATTTTGTTTGTATAGTAGATTAGCTTCTAGCTTAGTTGTTATTTCTTAAAATTAGAAGTATGAGCTGTTAGGAAAAAAAATAAAAGTTATAAATAAGCCAAAAAAATATTTTAAATAAATTTATCTAGGTAGTTGTGAGTTTAATGTGAGTGATGAAACAGTTGATTCCTGTATTGACTAGTCAAAAAAAAGTTGGGAAAATGAGATGAGAAGAGAAGAGGCATCGAGCCCCGAGAAAACAAAGAAGAGGGCAGGTGACGGGTAGGAGAAAAAGACTGGTGCTGACTCACGGTGGGTCCACACCAACCCAATGGGAATGGAGTGTTTGAATATGGGTTGGGTGGTGGTAGCCAACCACTCTTTTGTGTAGAGGAGCCAGGGCATGGCTGGAAGGTCTTCAAGTGGGGCCCTAGTCATGGGTCATTTAGGGGTTCAACTGTTTTTTAACGGTTAGTATTTTAGTCCATCTAGTTGTATCATATGGACCAGGACCGTCCTTGAGAACCTCTTAATATTTTGGGGACTGGGATGAGTAAAAAAACAGGTCTCTAAAATAACGTTCTCAACTATGTAATAAATAATTTTATCAATAAGATTACCTCTCAAAAGCCCAAAACAAACAAATAATAATAAACATGCTATTAAAATGAGTCAATACAAAACATAAATAAAAGTTTTTTTCTATAAAAAAAGAACACTAATTGTGAGAATTGAACTTATAACCTTTGTTACCATATTCTGGAACACTTTCCAATCAACCAAAGAGTCATTTTGTAGGCTATTATGTTAAAATAAAATTAATATTAAAATATAAATTTTATTGTTTAACAATTATGGGCCTCTCGGGATAGTGGGCCCGGGTCCGTTGCCCTCCTCGCCCTCCCCTTGGGCCGGGCCTGATATGGACACAACAAAAATTCGATCGATATTGATTCGATTTGTTATGATACTTATGTAAATATGTAAATCGTTTGGTATGCTAAATCTTGGTACATATTATATAATATTATTTTGACTAACTAGAAATGATTTTAAAAGCCAACTAAGTTGTTCCATCATAAGGCTATGTGTTGTCGCTGAAGCTGACGTGTAAATTTATATAATCATATTGTGGCACGTGCCGCTGACCGGATCCAACCGTTCAACCCTTGTCGGTCGCGCCACCGGTGAATTCACCCCGTTCTCGTTCGCGCCCGCTAAATTCATCTATTCGCGAGCCAACCCTTCTTCCTTTAACTCAAGCGATCACGCTCGCCCGAGATCGTGGTGCCCGCTCGCAGTGAGTGGTGAAGCAAGGGTGTTGTGGGGTTCGTGGCTGACGTGGCTCACGCCACCCATTAAAGTCGGTGCTCACTTGGCCACAATACATAATCTAACAAATAACCATGTTGGGAAGGGTGATGTTATACACCCTAATTATAATAGGGCATAACTTCACTAAAACAAATCAGTCAACTTAAGTAAAATAGTTATTGTTATCTATACTGTATAATAAATAAAGCTTTTCAAATGCCACATGACATCACCAAAGTGTTTCTTACAAAATTTTTCCTCCTATCTCTCATATTAAATGACATTCTTTCTTATTAATAGTTTTGCATTTCATTTTTTTTTTCTTTTTAATCTTTTGTTTTCTCTTTTTAATAATTCTTTTCTGACTTAAAAAATTAAATATCAACATAAATATGTTATTTTGTTTATCTAAATATATTATATTAGTTTTTAATATTAGCTTTTATAAGTAACCAATTTTCACATTGATTGTGAATAATGATTGTAAAAATTAAGGTTTTAAATATATTATATTAGTTAATTAATATTAAGGTTTTATAAGAAACGATATTATTAGATGAAGAGCCAATGTTAACTTAAATTTAAAATTTCAGTAAACTTTAACTTAATATTAAGCTAAACTGTATATGAAAATACAATATGATAATCGTGCTATAGAAGCCGAAATTATATCCAGAAGTAATATTGAAACTCACACTTTTATTCTAAAGAAAAATTTCTACACCTTTAGATAAAATAATTAATTTCAAAAAATAAAATTTTCACTTTATTTTTGTTTCGCAATAAATATTAATAAAAGCCAAGGCCAATTAATATAGATGGTTGGTGGTTGGGTTGTTTTTAGACAATTTATGTTAACTCATAGTCAGTTATATGTTGCATTATCTAGAGTTAAAAACAGAAACAATGTGAAACTATTAAGTTTTAGTATAGAAAGTAAAATTACAAATAAACTACAAATATTGTGTACAAAGAAATATTTAGATATTTATGAATTTTCTAACAACTTTTTATTTCTATATTGTATAATGTATAATTTATTAAACCATATAATATATCTTTATATTTGTTGGACATATTTTTTGTATTTCACATTATGTTATTATTTAAATAAATTTATTTATTCTAACACACGGGTAACTAACCTATCTAAACTCTATAATAAAGGAAACCAAAATGAGACAGATGTCTCATTATCAATCACTCATAATTTTATTTTCCCGCCCATATTTATTTTCCACCGGTGACTGATATTACAAAATTTTACGGTTCATCATTTTCATATTCTTCATCCCTGTTTCCTAATAGCCGGCCCCTCATTCTTAATAGTTGGATTCAATCAATGCTCAATAATATACGGGGAATCTTCTAACGATTTGAATGTGGATATACAATTGGGTTAGGAGTTTAATCTGGCAACCATGTTCAATCGATGAAGGTTTGTTCGATTTCATCAATATTATGAACCCTAAAAATTTGATTTAATATGATGTTTTGTATTAACACTATATCAATTCGGATATTAAGATTAATAGATTATGAGCCCTACATAATCGACTTCGATTTCTAAATATTACTGTAGTTTTATTTTTAGTTCAGGTTTGTGTCACAGCTTCATTTTTGTCTGCTGATTTTCTTTTCATCTGTAATTTTGCAGCTATGGACTTATATTTTCAGTTATATAATTTAAAAATGTTTTTGTGTTTATCTACACACAAGCTGCTCGATGAATTGCCTCAATGAGATTTAATTTCATGTTAGTTTTACTTTCAGTTATCATCTTTGTAGGTATATTGTTAGACATCATTTTTAGTTTTTTTTTTTTCTGAAGACCATAATCAGTTTTGTTGAATTTTGGTTATGAACTAACACACACAATCACATGTGTTAATGTCCCTGGATATATTTACAACAAATAGCTTTTAGTGCATATGATTGATCAAGAATATACAGTTAATGTTTCATCTTTATGAACTGCAAATTTATTTTTGTGATGTTTGTTCTTTCTGATTATGTGAAGCAGATTGTTTGATTATGGATTTTAAATTTTAACCTGATTAGACCGTTTCACTTAGTACTTTTTAATGAAGAACCTATTACAGTTACACATGGGTTTGAAGGATACTTGAAATTTGATTAATATTTTGTTGCTTATTTAGATAATTAGATGACCAAAACCAAGTTTTACCTTCATTAAACCAACTTTTACCTTTATTGACCTTGCTTTATGATCTTGCCTCCTTTATCTTAAAACAGAAAACAATAAACACATCTACACTCATTGACTCATTGTATGAAACTTTTTGTGTACAAACCTATATGTGATTAAGTTGCACCCTCAGAACTTGAGGACTTGAACAAAGTCACAAATTACTCAAGCAATATAAACTTTTCGTTGATACATTATTTGTCATATTGTCAATTTAACGAGACACCAATTTTATATCTTGAATCACCAATTTTCTTTGTCACATTTAATTCTACTCCCTTTGGTTCTCTTAATCTTAGCCTCTATCATTCAATTATGTTGAAATGTCCACCTATTCTTGATCCTTGATTCAAAGCTTTAGCAATACGTATGAACCTAAACTTACTATAGCATGATTAAATTGTTGTTGTATAACTATTCTAACGTTTTAAAATATGTGGGCAGATTTATATTCTATGACAAGATACGCTAATGATAAAGACTGAACAGTTGGAGCAAACGATAAGGAATCTCAGCTTAGGTAAACACAGCTTCAGGACTAACTTCCTGCTAATGAACTAGGTCAGGTAAAATTAATGCTAAAAACTAAACTGAGTTTGAACAAGCCTGTTTAATAAACGAGTTTGAACCTAAACGATCCTATTATTTATATATGAATGTTATAGTTAAAATATATACAAAAAAAAATATAAAATATAAGAAAATAGATAATAAATAGTAAACAATAAGTTCGTCGAGCTCGAGCCGAGCTCAAGCTTTAGAAATAGAGCATGAAACAAGCCTGGCATTTTTCAAGTCGAGCCGAGCTCATGTTTATAAACGTTTAGAGATTGTCTTTTAGTTGCTATTTGCAGTATGACAAAGTTCGGTGTTTTTCAAATGGTTAAAATAGTTAAAATTTGTTTATGATTTATAACTTATGCAACTAATTGATATGTAATTTTAGGATCAGACCATCTCTAAGTTCAAGGATTTTGTCAAAAAACTCAACTCACTACTATAAATGATTGTATGTCTCTTTAAGTCAAACGAGTCATTTTAAAAGCATTAATAATGCAACCTCTTATTTTCATGTATTTCTCATTCCTTATACAACTCACTTATATGTAATCTTTAGATCTGGAAAATTGTGCGGGGCCGGTTTGTGTTACAGGTTAGAATGTGTTTGGATCAGTATGGGTTCAAAGCAAAGTGAGTTGGGCCAAAACGGTTCATTATTAAAGTCATCAATATGATTTGGGTCAATACGGGCTTTCTTTCATATGGACCATAAACTATATTCTGTGATTCATGACTGAAGCTAAAAATTTGATGCAACTATTAATAAATGAGGGTAATTCAGTCTTCATCATAAGGGCCATCATTCTTGACATATCCAATTGTTCGATTATTGATAGTTTGTTTCTCTATATCTGGCAAGATCAAGCTTCATGGATTTTTGCAAGGTTGACTGCACTATTTGCAAGATCGGTTCACAAAGAATAATGTCATAAACATGATCACACATGGTTAACAGTCTTTTAAAGTGGTGAAACAAGTGGGTTGAATAAGATTGGCTAATGTTAAAAGTTAAAACATAGGTTGTGGATAACATGTCCAGATGGGTTGCATTTTTTAAACTTGGATCAGTCATGGAGGACCAACTTGGGTTGAACCCTTAGATATTTTCTATGTACAATTTGAAATATTATGTAGACACTGTTTTTTTTTAATTATTATTTGAAAATTTATGAAAAATTAAAGTTCGGTTGACCTGTTTACATTTCTTTCAATTGTATGCGTAACTTTTAATTTAAACCCAATGTAGTACATGTGTTCAAACTTAAATACTATGGAAATTTATCTATCATGTGTTTTCGTTATGTATATATTTTGAATTTTTTGGACTAACAAAATTAAAATTTTCAACCCGTTTGGTACACGGGTACCTAACCTAGTATCTTAATAAATACAACTTAATGGTGACATGAACAAGAGTAGACCCAACTTCCAAGCAATAGTCTTATTTTACAATTGTTTTGAGTTTTAATGCACAGTACAATGTTTAAACCTTAGCCAATTAGTCAAGGTGAAAGCTAGAAAGAGTAATTAGCATGTATGATAAAAAAAATCCAATCTTCAATCATATTTGAGCTTTAAATATCAATTGCATTTAGCCTTGTAAATTCTAACTGCACCATTGCATTTAGCCTTGTAAATTCTAACTGCACCATAATCAATATCGTCATTTATTTGATTTAACTCTTTTTATTATTATTATTATTATTATTGAGCAGTAAAAATTAAAACTAGCAATGAGCTAGTACGGAATAATTACGAGCAGTAACTAATGCACACCTAGATTTCAATCTAGATTGCATGTTCGCCTTATGGTTTTCCCACAAAAATATACTTAATTTGATCGTATCTAATATCACATCCGATGGTTGTGTTTTACATATACATAACAAACACCTTCTTGTTACTCATCTTCCAAATGAACCAAAACATTGTCATTTTTATGGATTCCGTCACCTTTTTACTACCACAAATGCTAGCCTTCCGTATCTCAAGAATCTATCTTACCATAATTGTAACTATCATCTCCTTGAGACTAACGTCAATTTAAACTTGTTATGGTTGTACAATTGCATGATATGAAAAATGATTACGTTCTAGTCTTTAGGACGCTCTTAGCTAACATGATAATGACATAGACGAAGGAAGCTACACATGATACAAGGTTTGAAGGCAGATGTTGCATATTGTGAGAGTAGAAAAGAGAGAATCATCGTAGCATATGTAAAAGGAAGTTGGATCGAAAATGCTAACACATAATAGAGAAACGGGCCATCTATACGCGTTTAATGCCCTAATGTATCAAATGATGATCAAATCCAAACAAAAATCTAGTCAAAGAAGTGTTGACGTCAATTAGGGTTATATAGTCTTTTTCATGCCTACAATATTATTTAAAATAATTAAAAAAATATATGGATGAAAATCAAGAAAAGAGGGCAGGCGAAAGCGTGTTAAGGTTCCAAAAGCAAAACCCAAAATCCAAAACAAGTTTCAAAAACCAATACACACACCCCCACCTCTCTCCCTCCTTAAATCCCTTTCATCTCCACACCCACCACACACACACACACACACACTTGATCGGCGATGCGAGGAGGAAGAGCAGGGACGGCGGCCAAAACGTCAGCTCAACAACCTGTCGTTTTGGCCGTCAACAGATCTGGGGGATCAAAGCTAGAAATCAGATATAGAGGGGTAAGAAAGAGACCATGGGGCCGATTCGCTGCCGAAATTAGAGATCCATGGAAGAAAACCAGGGTTTGGCTTGGCACGTTTGACTCGGCGGAAGACGCGGCTCGTGCTTATGATGCAGCTGCCATTAATCTCCGTGGGCCTAATGTGAAAACCAATTTCCCGGTGCAAACGACACCGTTTTATGGTCAGCAACAAAATTTGTTTTACCACCGTAGCCAGCACGCAGAGTACCAGATTATTAATACCCCGCAGAGGCCGACTTGTAGTAGTTTGAGCAGTACACTGGAGTCGTTCAGTGGACCCCGGCCGCTTGTAAAGCCGGAAGCTGCTTTGCCCCGATGGCCGCCCCTGGTTTTCCCTAATGAGTGTCATAGTGATTGTGATTCCTCGTCATCGGTGGTTGTTGATGGGATTGGGGAAGAACGAGAAGCAGTTGAAATTACTTCTTCGAGTTATTCGAAGCCAATTTTGTCAATTGATTTAAATCTTCCCCCGCCGTTTGATGAACTGGAGTTCGGGTTTCTGGCTGGGGATGACCTTCAATGCACGGCACTCCGGCTTTGATTGCTCGAATTATGTAATTTTTTTTATGTAACGGAAAATGTATCCCCGAAAAACATCAAATGTAGACGAGATTAAGATACTGTTGTTGATGAAAGATGGGGGTTATTAGAGAATTTTTGTTTGTTTGTTGCAGTATTATAAATGAAATTCATATATGAAAAATGTCAATCTTGACATAAGATTAGTCTTAAATCTGTTGATGTTGAAATGGTAAAATTTGGTGAATTAACATTAAAGTTTGCTAGAAGGTCCTATGCTCTTTGTTTGCCAAGGAAGCCAATTTGTGAAGTCTGTTTTGAATAAAGTTGTAAATAGAATTTTATATTTGCTTGATTGATTCATGTTGAAGTGAAGATATCCAAGCTTTACTCCTGCATCAAACGTATCTCAAAATAGTTTAATACAACCTGTGGTGTCTTAATGTTTTGCAATCAGTTGGATCGTCTGAAATTGTTGTTTGCTGGGGGGTGTAGCGGCGCCCTCCTGACGATGGAAGTCAAGAATGACTTAAGTTACCAGTGGGGATTTTTGTTGCTACGCACAACCATAGAAAAGATGCGAGTGGAATTAGAGAGTGACGTCGACAGACAACCCAAACTTCAAACGTGTTTGCTTTTGACAAAACAAATATATGGGTCATGTAATCATGTGTAGGCTTATCAATTTACCTAGAAATCAACCCGACACAAATTGGCAAACCCAGGGTATGAGGCTCCTGCATGCACGAGTTATGTGGGTGTCGGATCAATTTGGGTTTGAATTACGCATCCTTGCCTTGCATTTCCGCAAGAGGTTGTTTCTAAGACTCGATTTCCAAGCCTAATTTAAGCCACATGTACATGAACATGACATATATGCATTAATAAACAAGTTTACAAAGAAAAAGGAAAAGAGGCATGGGCCATGTGACAAGCAGCCTTGGACTCTTAAAGTAGCCACCATAAAAGAGAGTTGTGGTATCTTGGGTTCAGAAGACCTGTTTAATATAACTGGCCCATATCTATAAAGCCTATTTGTAATGATATTAAATGATAAGCAAACAAATTGAAAATTATAGTCAAGATATAAAAGAGGTTTAAGTTTCTAATATCCGTTTAAACCAGGTAATTTGTTAAGTTGTGAAACTGTAAAATCATATAGTTTGTAAGAAAATCACAAGTTCGACTAAGTTTCATATTCGCATTTTCCATTCTTTTCTTTCCCCTGAAAAGGCGAAAATGGACTTCAAATCTCCAAACTTCCTCAAGAATTCGAATTTCTCATGATTTCAAGATCCTTTTTTTTTGTGGTTTTAAAGTTAAAAGTCATGAGACATGTTCATATCTACGTTGTTCACATGGAACCATGTCTCATTGCAGCCATACCGCTACCAATGTAATATCAAATGTTTAAAAATAAAGTTGGGTATAAGCTTATAATTACATCATAATATAAATCAATAAGCATAATAATTAAATCGAGCCACCATATATTATATTAGATAAATCGAGCTATCGCATAATTGTTAGGATTAAACGCACACACGAACTGAACACACACGCGAAAGCAATAAACGAACACGAGGATTTAACGTGGTCCGGTCTAAACTGACCTACGTCCACGGATGGCAACTAGGTATTTCTTTATTGAGTGACAAATAACTACAAGTACATAGCGTTGTTTATATAGAGACTGAACTAGGGTTTGTAAATTATTGAACAAGAAATCTCAACCGGGCTAAGCTTGGGCCCGACCGCCCGCACCCGTCTCCTCTTTGACTTCAAATAATAAACTTGGCCAACAAGGCCTACGAATCCAACAATCTCCCTCTCGGAGGTCTTGAGTACTCTCGTCTGCACTCCAGATTGTACTTCTGCAATCTAAACATTTAACTTCCTCTAGTTGCCACCGCCTTCTCATCAATTAACCTGAAGGCCCGTTGAAGCTCCTCGGAGCTCCAACACATCAGTTACGGCTAAAACTGCCCCTAACCCGTTCTCTGTCCATACCGGCTCCCACTGTAATGAACTATCGGATCTTAAGATATCCTGAGAACAAAACACTCTCCATATTCAGCAAATAATTCACTAGAGAGACTTTTACAGCTGGAATACTGGTCTTCTTAATCCACTGTCGACTTGGAACTGCAACTGAAACACAATCTTTGCTCCCACTGTCACGATGTCCCCCAACTGATTTAACCTTCCTAGCTCGTTCATCACGAATCTTCACTTTGGCTATGGGTTTGTTACTTGCAAAACGAACCTTCTTCTACCCACGAGATTCTGTGAACCAGATTTTGTGTTTCACCAAAACTGGATCCACTCCTTTCAGTGACATATCGACCATATATAATGATCCCCTTTTCTTGCCACGAGATTTCCTTTGACTACCTTCCACTGCCCATTCCCGAACTTAACATCATGACCCTGGTCATCCAACTGCTCAACTGAAATCAAACGTTTCTTCAAACTTGGAATAACCCTCACGTCTTTCAAAGTCCAAGAACTACCGGCTGAAGTTATCAAATCAACATCCCCCATACCTGTAAGCTCTAAAATATCATCCTTCGCAAGTCGAACCTTTCCAAAATCCCCAAACTTTAGATTCTTCATCGTTTCACTACAGTGAGTGGTATGAAACGATGCACCAGAATCCATCACCCAAGAATCAACGTTACTCTCAACACTGTAAACCAAAGCCTCATCACTACTGACCCCGTCATCTGTGTCGTCTTCTGTAACATTCACCTCTTTCTTACCATTCGGACATTGATTCCTGAAGTGTCCTTTCTCTTTACAAACCTAGCATTCAATATCTTTATGAGTCTTAGACTGACTCCTCTTCCTGCTCCCACTGCCTCACTGTTTTCCCCTACCTCTACCTTCTGTGACTAACATATTTCTTGATGATTCACCTGAACTTCTGCGTCTTGAATCTTCTCCCATAATCAAGTCACGAATCCCATCAAATGTAATTTTTGTAGACGAACTACAAACCGCAGTCACTGTCTGCGACCAACTGTCGGGCAAAGAGGATAATAACAAAGGCCTTGAAATTCATCATCAAACTTAATGTCAACTGACACTAAGCGGGACATGATCGAATTAAGATTATTGATATGCGTTGTAACTGACCCACCCTCTTCATTCTTGTTGTCACTAGCTCTCGGATAAGATAGACTTTATTCGCTGCCGAAGGCGTCTCATACATGTTGGATAGCGCCTCCATCATACCACGCGCTGTGGTTTCTTTCATGATGTTAAACACCACATCTTCTGACAACGACAAAGTAATACAAGCCCTAACCTTTTTGTCTAACTTCTTCCAATCTGCTTCTGACATCTTTTCTGGTTTTTCATCCTCAAGCACTACATCTAAGTCTTTCTGACAAAGTAACGCTTCAATCTGCATCTTTCACCAACCAAAATTCTGTCCATCAAACTTTTGTATCGAAACCTTTCCATCTTCTGCCATTACAATGACTAAAACGAAAACCTGGATAAAAACAGAGACAGACACAACAGTGGCACAGGCCTGAACTTAACGGCTGTTCTATTGAACTCTGTTAAATAATCAACCTATTTAAACGCAGCGGAATAACGAACTGAAAATCAGAAACTGAAACTTTAACTTAACCGATAAAACCTGTCAAATGCAGTGGCACTGGTTTTGGTTTCTTTAACGCTTCTTCCGATTCACAACGGTTCTTCAACAAAATAGGATCTTGATTCAACTATTCGTGGCTCGTACTTTGCAAAATATGATCTCCACCCAAAAAACAATATATATAAAATATTGTTCCTAATTCTTGGCTCCTAGAAAAAAGGACGTTGACAAATTTGGGCTACTAACTTCTCACGGCCCAATACTTTTAACACCCAGCTATTTTGAGAACACAAATGCACCAACCAAGAAATCAAGCTCCTGGTAAAAAAAACAATAAAAAGAAAAAAAAAATAGGAACTTCACGACAAAACTAAGAACGTGATATATCATTTTTTCTTTCTTTCTCCGATCGATGGCAAAATTGAACGACAGCGCAAGACCCTTAACTGGCGTTGACTTTGCACGTTCGATCTGACCGGAAACAATTATACTAATGGTGTTGGTGGTGGAAAACAGTGGTGATGCGGTGGACCTGCTTTCGAAAAGTAACAAAACCTTCAATCGACGATGGGTTAAGGCTAAGACAAAATTAGGGTGGTGGCGGTGGTTGTCTGCCGACGAACCCTAAACGAACTATCTGATGCCTTCTAATATACTTCAGATCGATTGACCGGGACAGTGTTCTTCGTGTGATCCGAACCTAAGCTCTAGATACCACTTGCTAGGATTAAATGCACACACGTACTGAACACACACGCGAAAGCAATAAACGAACACGAGGATTTAACGTGGTTCGGTCTAAACTGACCTACGTCTACGGGTGGCAACTAGGAATTTCTTTATTAAGTGACAAATAACTACAAGTACATAATGTTGTTTATATAGAGACTGAACTAGAGTTTGTAAATTATTGAACAAGAAATCTCAACTGAGCTGGGCTTGGGCCCGACCACCTGCACCCGTCTCCTCTTTGACTTCAAATAATAAACCTGGCCAACAAGGCCTACGAACCCAACAATACCACTTGTTCAAGTGATAACATGAAATTCAACATAACATCTTCTATGCATGCTTATAAGTTTCACCAAAGAGTTTTCTCTATGACTAGTATCACAGAATTTTGATATTTAAGGAGTTGAACGCACTCACCTTGACGTATAGAACTTTCCGGTTGCGTGGCTTTGACTTCCTAACAAGTAAAACAAGATCATATATACCTCATATCTTTTACTAGTTTTGTGATTGACCAGCTCTGCCCCTAACCAAACCACATTTAGTTATATTGGCCATGACATCTATTAAACCATTTTATAACCTCAAGAAAATGAGTTTGAATCTCTTAACCCACTAATTTAACAAATTAAAATATAAAAATAGGGCAAGAAATATGTTGATAGAGGTAGCTGAAAAATTATTCTAAACAAAGATTTGGAGATTGCCAAAAATTAGAGATATAGGTTGTAGGGATGAAATTGGTACTATACTTGTATCTGTACCTAAAAGTATTCGTACCGGTATCTTTAATAAATTAACGGGTATACCGAAACCCGCGGGTATACCCGATGGATAATTACTTGATAATACCTGACGGGTTTGAGACGGGTTTTTATAATCGGGTATGGGTTTGTGATTACCTAGACCCGTCCCAAATCCGACCCATTGCCATCCCCAGAGTTAGGTTGTTATGGACATGTTAAACACTTTTTTTTTCTTTTTTCAGTTTCTATAACAAGGTGAATCAATCAAAACCATCATTCAAGAAAAAGATGACCAACTATACGAAATTAGTATTTGCTATAAGCCTATAAATGTAGACCGGCCATTTTGTCCCAGCTTGATGTTAATGGGCTTTAGAGTTGATAATGTATGTGTATAAATGAGTCAGATTTTAAATGAATCAGTTCACCCCCCCCCCCCCCCCCCCAAAAAAAAATTCTCTCTAGCTTTTATCATTCTTGTGATTATATTTAGCACTTGCGATGAATATTTCTAGATCCGTAATTATCAACAACCACCTTTGCATCACCCATAATACCACGCTCCCTATTGGTGTAAATGAGCTAAGTTGTTCGTGAGGTACTTAAAATAGACTTGTTTTAAGCTCGAATTGAGTAGATCTTAAAAAAGCTCAAATCTAAATTGAAACTTATTTAATAACCGAGTTTGAACTTCTTATATAGACCTACTCCCTCATGAGTCTAAAAGAACATATAACTTAAATAAATATAATAGTTTATGTCTAATATAATAAATATATAACCACATAGCAAATGCAATTATTTGTATAAATAATATATAATATTTTTTTATATAAAGTTATAATCATAAATGTGTAAAACTAATTATATAACAATATACATAAAATAACTAAAAACAATAAATGAGTCGAAACTACGAACTGAACTTGAGCTAGAAAAATTATTCACAACCTCAACTCATGTATAAAAATAGTGTTTGAAATAAGCCAATCTTGACCATAAACTCAGCTCAAGTTGTTTACATACCTACAAGCTAAACCCAACGACACTCTAGTCTCTGCCCTTTAATGCTAAAGATCAACTTCCTTTTTCATATTTTTTCTTATTTTTTTTATTTTTTTTTAATTTTTTTCTAATTTTAAAGTTTTTAAGTTTTGTGCTTTTACATCATAAACACATATAATTGGTGGCATTTTAGTCACTATGGACAAACTTGGGTAGATTTTTAAGTATATTTATATGCATGGTGATTGCTTAGAAATTTAGAAGTCAGTTTTATATCATCTCTTTACTTTTCTAATTAAAAGACAGAATATACTTTTATACGTGGCTATATGGTGTGGTTTAAACTTATTTAAGGTAGAACGACGTAGGTTTTGTTTTCCCATTCATGTTTACGTTTGGCAAAAGTAACATGGCATGTGGAATATATACATCATTGATAGCCTGGACGACAGGATTCCTCGTGTATACGTGGCAGTCATACTCGCCATCCCCTTTCTGTTGTTTTTGGCGCCCTCTCATTTAGACTGTTTTAGTTGAGCACTTGAGTTTATATATTTTATACCTCTACTTTCAAAAGAAGCCATAAATTACTTGTTTATGTTTTAAAAGGCTAAACAGATTTACAAACCTTGATAGAATGATATGATTACAATATATACGTTATAGGGTCGGGCTACGCACTAAAGGAAAAAACCGTAGGAAGTGAAAAGAGAGAAAAACGCGGTGCCAATTGTAATTACGTGAAATAATTACGCTAGTTGATAAATCAGTTGTAGCGTAGTTACACTGTTCGCAAAATTACCGAATTGCCGCTGCACGTTTCTCCTTTTTCTATTCACAAGATCCTGCTTGTAGGGACACATATTTTGTTAAAAATGGTACTTGCGGAGCTGTAGACGTATAGTTTGTTGGTTTCAAACTAGTGTTCACGCATGATTTGACTATCATACTAGACTTCATGCTTCACACAAAGTTTGAGAGAGAGCATTTTGTGGATTCCCGATCTGAAGGAGATGCATAATTGAATTCTCTCTTTTCAAAATAAACGTTTTGAGAAATTTTCATTATTTGTAGTAGTTAAAATTTTAATTTGAAAAAGTCAGTTAACATTTTATCTAAAACAACTAATCAATTATGCTATTACAGTTATTTCTCCACGTATAATATCACCGTATTCAATAAAATATATTCGGTCAATAAACAAACAGGCATATTAGCTTCATTTGACATTTAGCTTACATGTGTACTAATTAACGACAAATTCCCACTTAAGACAACATATACTCGTAACGATTTTGTTTGTATTGCCGTATGGTTTTATTTAAGAAAAAGCAAAAGTATTTCATAGTGATTTAATGTGGCGACTATTAAATATTAATAAAAACAACTTCAAGTAATATTAAATTTCAATTCTTTTTTCAAAAATAAAATATTATATGAATTTCTTATATAATCAGCGGTGAAGGTTGGACGAAAACGCCTACGGGCCGGACTCAATACGTATAATAGCTTTCAGAAACATGGGGAGTCGGGGCTCAAAATTTTGAATGAAAACGGATAAAATTTAAACTATATATAAAAATTTTAGAACGAAAACGAATAAATTTACCCTACTAAACAAAAAAACAGAAAGGCCAGGACATCTCTGAGCAAGCTTAAGCTTCGCCCTTGTATATACATACTCATACAAATTTCCTAAATATTGTATATATCCAAATAAAAATCAAACTCTCGTAATATGACCACTTATGCCCTAATTAACCATATATTAATTCTCAAAAGGAGTTTAGGGGTGTTCTTCGAGTTTGTATTCGGGTGTTGAGTTTTTCGGGTCGGTTTCTTCGGGTTTTAAAGTTTTAAATCATGACTTGAAACCAACCCAAATCTCTCACGGGTATTTCGGGTTGGGTTAATCAGGCTTCGAGTATTTTAGAAAATAAAATTAAAAACTACAATGCTAAAATTAAAATAATATATTCTTATTTGCTCGTAACATACATAACCAAATAATATACCAACGTAACCTGATAAAACAACGTAACCTGATAAAACAATTCAAACAAAGAGCAAAACAAACACCAATCATAATTGTCTTCAAGCATACCTGATTTGGTTGTTCGATTGCCGTTGTTGTTAGTCATAAATGGAAAACATAAATTAACAATATACATTTGATCCATAATATGTGGAATGACAACAATCGCGAGTTAGATTATGATAACTTTCAGTGGCGGATCCAGAAACTATTTCCAATAGGTTTACTGTTCGGGTCGGTTTGACGATTCTGGTTGGTTAAGGTTTGTCACATAATAAAAATATTAATCAAATTGTTCGGGTTGGTTAATGTTTATCACATAATAATGCCTATGAATTCAATTTAAGCATCACTAATTGTCTAACAAATTTCAACATAATCATTCATTCATTTTAATTCTAATTTCAACAAATAAACAAAAATATTTGGATCAAAACATCAAATATACATGAAATATTGACTACTCTTGGAAGGCCTAAAGCGAAATGTTTCTGAAGAGTATGAATAAATTTCACAAGCTTAATCAAAGGTCAGGTCAAACTAAATTAAAAACATTGACTACTAAACACAAAATCTTAATTTGACAAAATGCATTAAAACAGCATTAATAGAAGGATGAGTGGAACTAGGTAAATAATATATGAGGCCACATATGTTATTTCCAGTGAAGAAACAAGATCCACACAAAGCTGACTCCTCTTCTTTTTCATTCCGTACAAAAAAAAAAAATAAAGCTTTAAAGGGGACTCAAACCTAGGTTATAATCACAATAAAAGGGCTGGTGGTTTACCACCAAAACCTGGCTGACTATTGTGCATGTGATCACTTATAATTTATATGTGGGTTCACTTTCATATTTTATATAGGCATTCTATATAAAATCCAAAACTCAGTGGGTTCACGTGAGCCCACAAGTGTATACGTAAATCCGTCCATGATAACTTTAGTGGCTAAGGCTTAATCTATTATACATAAAAATACATTCGGTTTTAAAAGAAAAAAATTATTCTTGTTTTTCGGGTTGACCCGAAACCCATAAAACCCAAGAATCAACCAGAATTATTTCGGTTTGGGTTTGGTTAGTCTTTTCTCGGGTTTGGATTTTTCAAGTAAGGCTAGTTTAAGTTCGAGTATGGTTTATTCAGGTCATGTTTCGAGTTTCGAGAAAAAATGCCAGTCCTAAAAGTAAGTTGTAGTTCATTTTTTTTTCATGTGTTAAAATGTTGTACTATGGGGGTGT
Organism: Bidens hawaiensis; assembly: GCF_021521415.1. Taxonomy (NCBI): domain Eukaryota; kingdom Viridiplantae; phylum Streptophyta; class Magnoliopsida; order Asterales; family Asteraceae; genus Bidens; species Bidens hawaiensis. The sequence goes on along the minus strand of NW_027497149.1, from coordinate 43,529 downwards.
TTGGGTGAGCTTTTAAAAGTGCTTTTTTGCTTATTTGCTTTTTGAAAAGCAAAAGCAACTTTTGAAAAGCTTTAATTTGAAGCTTTTGGAGATGCTTTACCAAACACATTTTGCTTTTCAACAAACAGACAAGCAAATAAGCAAGTTTTAAAAGCTCACCCAAACACCCCCTATATGCCTTAGCTTTATGTTTATCACCATTTCAATTTTCTTATTTTTTATCCCTTAATCTTTATTAAAGTTACATTTTCTTATTAGAGTTACATTTTCTTCCCTTATATCAATAACTAATATTTTTCTTCTCTTAGATACATTAGTAAAAATACAATATTACATTTATGTTTTTATTTTAATTTCAATTTTAACTAACCCTATACTTTTTACTTTTAATTTTAGTACACCATATATTTTAGAGTAAACTGCGGTTTTTGTCCATGTGGTTTGTCCAAATTATCTGCGATTTTAGTCCAATAGTTTCAAATTTGTGATTTTCGTCCCTGTGGTTTCATTTCACTTGCAATTAAATCCTAACCCACTAACTCCGTTAAATCTACCTAGTTATGTCCATCTGCTTGAGGGGCAATTTTGTCACTATACTCCCAAAAGAAACCTCAACCAGCCCTAAATACCTGATTCCCATACACTGTTTTCATATACGTGCGTTGACCACTCTCCTCCGCTCCTCCCTCCACCGATCCAGATCTCCGTTCACCCACACAACCAGATCCGCATGCGCCTTATCCCAATCTCACGCGCCTAACCACTTCTACAATCGTGTAGTCAACCACTCCACTTCCGCTACCGCCGTTCCTGCCAAACCACCTCCGACAACCGGTGCCAAAGGATCTTCCACCGGAAAGATCACCGACGAGTTCACCGGCGCAGGAGCGATCAGAAAGGTGTGCCAGGTGATAGGTGCGGTGGTGGACGTGAGGTTTAGTGAAGCGTTGCCGCCGAATCTGACGGCATTGGAGGTGTTGGATAACTCGATAAGGCTGGTGTTGGAAGTGGCTCAGCATTTTGGGGAGAATATGGTTAGGACGATTGCTATGGATGGGACTGAAGGTCTGGTTAGAGGTCAATGCGTGTTGAATACCGGGTCTCCAATTATGGTTAGTGGTCAACGCGTGTTGAAATTGATTTGATCTGGTTGTTGATTGATTGTTTTAGATCTGGTTGTTTGTGTTTAGGGCTGGTTGGGGTTTCTTTTGGGAGTATAGTGACAAAATTGCCCCTCAAGCAGATGGACATAACCAGGTAGATTTAACGGAGTTAGTAGGTTAGAATTTAATTGCAAGTGAAATGAAACCACATGGACGAAAATCGCAAATTTGAAACTATTGGACTAAAATCACAGATTTGGACAAACCACAGAGACGAAAACCGCAGTTTACTCTATATTTTATAAAGTAGTTACTATTACTATTATTATTATTATTATTAGTTCACGCCTGCTTAAATAATGTTCTTTACCATTTCGACCAAGTTTATATGTTTTACATTTCGGTGTAACTTTTGCGAGTTAATGCACGCTTGTTGGTTTATCGTTTTTACATGCATTTCAACTTAGTTTGATGGATGTGCATAATTGTGATTAATGTGGATGATATATCTAAAGAGGCCAAAAAATTTGAACTAACAGATTATAAGTTGAACAAAAATGACGAGCAAAAATCAACTTGAAGAGAGAAACCTTAGAGATTTAAGAAATTAAAATATCACAAAAAGAGAGCAACTCATCTGTAAAGCATACACAACTGACAACACTACAGAAACTAAAAGTTAACATCAAAGATATCTTGGGTTTATTCGAATTTGCCAAAAATAAAATATAAATATGCACCGGCAATTACAAAAGTGATGCTTACCTTTTATTGAAGTGTGCTAAACTAATTGATGGTCTTGAAGAAACATGTCGATTGCAATGTAGGAGCATAAAAAACGCCCCAAACATATTTTCATAAAAAACGCCCCAAACCGTTTGATGGTCCCAATGTACCCAGAAGACGAAACATGTCCGATCTGCCGTAAGGCCTGCCTGGATAAATTCGGAGAGCATGCGGTTCATTGCAAGGAGATGCCTGGGTTCAAATACCGACATGATTGGGTGCGGGACGTTCTTTGGGACATCTTAAGGCGAGCTGGGATATCAACTAAAAAGGAAGCCCCCGTAAACTTCCTTACAGACCCCACGGAAGGGAGATCCACTCTACGACCGGCTGATTTGCTCGTCTTTGGTTGGGCCGGGGGAAAACACGCTTGTGTTGACCTCACAGGGGTATCTCCCTTAGCTGGTTTGAGGGATAATGGGTTTGTAGCTGGGCAAGCAATGAAAAGGGCTGAAACGAAGAAGGTGGAGAAACATGCTAAAGCCTGCGAAGAGAACCAACATGTTTTTGTCCCTCTGGCTTTTGATACATTTGGCTCCTTGGCACCGGAAGCTATCCGTTTTCTAACCAGGGTCCAACAGGTTGTGCATAGCAATGTGTCGACTCCAAAGGGGCAGGGGTATGTCTTTAGCAGGTTAGGGTTTGCAATTCAGAAAGGGGTGGCGGCGCAACTTGTTGCCCGCCTACCTGCTATATTGATGTAATATCTATGTTTCTACATATTGGAACCCAATTTTTAACACATCTAAATAAAGAAGATGAGTATATCATAAAAAGGCTGATATTTAGAAAAAGGGGTTGCAGATGTATATACACATATAATTAAATCCTTTCAAAAATAGAACATTACATGATAACCAATTCATTAATTTGTAAGTAAATTATAAATGAATGTTGGACACCATCATCCACCTGCAGCACCTATCAACATGTCCGGTAACCATGACCTTCAACTTTGATAACTGTCTTCATCTCTATTACAATCAAATATCTACGCCAAACATCTACGCATACCGAACACACAAAACTAAAAATTCAAAGCATGTGATCTCCGCCAGTATGCTCTAACAACATAAAGTATAGCATAAATTGGAAGTTAATCCTGAAACGGGTTATCAATGAAGTTAAACAGGTCATTCAAAAAGAAAGTGAAAGTTAAAGGGGTGTTCCATAAAATAGTTTAAATTTATTAATTAGCAAGTTTATTTTAGTATGTTTATTTAGTACAGTAAGATAGAACATATGTTACATACGGCCATATGGTTGAAAAATATAATAAAAATAAAAGATTATTATATGTAATACATAAATTCAGTTATCTCATATAATAATTTTTATTTATGGCTTTCTTTAATAAGTTTTTGATATATTATGCAATATTGATTTTAAGTTGATTACAAAAACGTGGTGTTTGATTTATTTTTAAAATAAAACATTCATATCAATATATGATATTAAATGTTGTGTGTATAAAAATGATATTTATAACAAAATGTTTTCACAGATTCAAAAACTAAATTTACAAAGACTAAGGTTTGGTTATAAAAGAAAATAAATAAAAAAAAATATCTTTTAAAATATAAAGAGAAATGATAAACAATCTTAAATAGTTAGGTTAGAAAGATATGAAAAGACAATATAATTAAACAAACAACACAATGTTTGGGATTGAGTTGTATACAACTTATTGATTTATTGGTTTTTTTTCAAAAAGCAGAATTTGAGCTTTTAGAAAACTGTTCTTTAATTCTTTCAAAAAGGTAAAATAAAAAGAATTTTTTGATTGGCAAAGACTTTTTAACTTATTGGATTTTTGAAAAAACCATTAAGTCAATAGGGTGCTTTCAAACTCAAGCCCAAACAAAAGTATATACACGATAGGTATCCGTCGTATTAAACAAATAAAAAAAATGTGAGTAAAAGGTAATCAAGTTGATCAGGAGATCAAACTCAAGTTTGCTTACCAACTACATTTAATTGGTAATTATATCAGATACTAAAGATACTCAAGTTGAACAAGACGAGCGGTTTTCAAACTCAGGCCCAAACATAAGTATATATAAGATGCTTGAGACTATTATACCTGATCGGGAGATCAAAACTGTCAATGTTCATGATATAAGGAATGCATCATCTTGAGTTGATACTAAAAAGATAAACCTATTAAGTACGAAAATTTGAAAGAAATCAGAAGAGGAAATGAACGTGAAAGCCAATAAAATGAATGTAAGAATTAATTACTATTATTTTTTATAGGTCAAGATCAAATAAAAACCAAAATAGAAAACCCCTAACCGAAAAATCATTGATAACACCATGGCTTTCAAGATACAAAATATTTTATGAAAATCTTGTGTTTTACCAAATAAGTTTAAGTAATCTTTAGTAGTTTAGTTATATCAAGTAACTTTATACAGTTTTTCTTATTGTATTAAATAATTTTCCAGAAATTATAAAGATATTATTTATTAATATTACATATTATGATCTTTTATTATAAGTATTTTGAAAATTAACAGGAAATTAATTAAAAACACACACACTTATTTATAATAATTAAATACAATATAAATATAAAATAAATAAATAATAATCATAAACAACAATATTAATAATGGGTAAATAAATAACACCACATACATATTAATCTAATCATATAAGTGTAACATGTACACCAATGATTGTGGTGTGTCATCTGAGTACGAGACAAAAACTAGTGAGATTATTTTAGTATAAAAGATAATCTTAAAATTAAAACTAAATCTCTTTTAAATCGATTCTAAATCAGAATCAATAAATCAAATCCAGTCATTATTAGTTCACTGCTAAAAGTGCAAAATTTCATAAACTCGAGGGTCTCTCTGAAACAATATCCCTTCTATAAATACTCCTTTGTCTTAGTTATCAAACAAAGAATCGTTATATATATTCCTTCATTACTTCACCATTCATCCACCTGCCATGGACGCCGAGAAAGCATCTCTTATACCAAAGAGAAATAACATATCGCGCACGAAGTCTAGCGCTTACGACGAGCTACATAGTTTCAGGTCATGGCTCAGGTGGATGTGTGTTGATCAATCTACCAAATGGTCATTTTGTGTATCTTGGCTAGTGTTTATTGTTTTTACAATTGTTATCCCCATTCTCTCGCATTTCTACCTAGCGTGTAGCGATTGTGATAATCGACATGCGAGGCCTTACGATAGCCATGTCCAGTTGTCTCTCAGTGTCATTGCGACACTTTCGTTTGTTTGTCTGTCCCGATTTATAAGTGTTTATGGACTTCGAAGGTTCCTGTTCTTTGATAAGTTGTGCAATGAAAGTGATACGGTTCGACAGGGTTACACGGAACAACTTGATGTAAGTCCTCTTTTCCTCCTAATTTATCTTTTAATGTTATTTCTTATGAGTCTCTTTTTATATTTTTATATTTGGTTGGTTAGAACTAAAATGCGTTTACAGCTGTTTTTTGAAACATAAAAAGGTTCAAAGTTTGCTATTTCAACCAGCTGTCTTCAAAATAAATTATTTGCCTTTTTCATTTTAAATAATATTTTATTTAACCCATAATTTGATTTTTTTTCTCTAATAATATTTGTTTTACAGTTTTTATAATCTAAATATATAGTTTTGTTAAGCTTCTTTTTTTCCCTTTCCTTATATTTTGACGTAATATATTAAAATTGGTTTATATTAAAGATCTCTTAAAATTTACAAGACTAACTCGGTTTTCAATGAAATATATATAAGAATGTCGAGAAAAAAGCTAACCAGCATTGTGTATTTAGGTTTAAAAAAAGTAATATGCATAAGCTATTAGAGACAAGTCAAAATCCGCTGCCCTAAATAGCGGATTGCATAGAAAACAAACACGTTTCACAAAACTACGTACATATAAACGCTTTTCAGTCTTCTAAACTAGCTAAAAAAATTGACACTCACATGTCTAACCAGATTAATTCTTTGTGTACATATTCAGAGCTCGCTTAAAATTCTCTTCATATTCGTTGCGCCATGTTTTACTGCTGAAGCTGCGTACAAGATCTGGTGGTACACTTCAGGTGCCACCGCTATTCCATTTCTAGGCAATGCAATTGTTAGTGATGCGGTTGCATGCACCTTGGAGCTTGTATCCTGGCTCTACAGAACCGTGGTGTTTTTTCTGGTTTGTGTCTTGTTTCGTCTAATTTGTCATCTCCAAATCCTCCGTCTCCAAGATTTTGCTCAAGTGTTCCATGAGGACTCTGATGTTGAGTCTGTATTAAAAGAACACCTAAGGATCCGAAGGCATCTACGCATCATCAGCCACAGATATCGCATATTTATAATGTGGGCCCTCATCATCGTCACAATAAGTCAATTCACATCGCTTCTTGACACCACCCGGTCCAATGCTGACCTTAGCATCTTCAAAACTGGTGAACTTGCAGTAAGTGATCATGACCAAATATTATGATATTAAAATCATTAGTTTCATGTATTTTTGTAACTGATTTGATGTGGTTTGTGTTATAATATACAGTTGATTTCTGTGAGTTTGCTTGCTGGGATAATGATATTGCTAAGGAGTGCAACTAGGATCACGCATAAGGCTCAAGGTGTGACATGCCTGGCTGCTAAGTGGCATGTATGTGCAACCATTGAGTCATTTGACACACCAGATTTTGACACAGAAACCCCACCCGTGAGTGTTTTGCCTAACCAAGTGTTTAGCGATGGATCATCATCTGATAATGATGATGCTGCCAGTGAAGATGAACTAGACAGCACAAAACTCATACCCGCATATGCTCGCAGTACCATTTCGTTCCAGAAAAGGCAAGCCTTAGGTAAGACCAGTCAACATTTTTACAAAATAAACATTCACTTTTAAAGTTTGTGAAATGAACAACTCATAATATATGTTTACTTAAGAGACTTCAAAACTAAATATGTTTATTTTATAAAAGTTACAAGTCAAATGTTTATTTTGATGATTTTTCCATATGATTATGAATATATTAACACAATTTTGTTGACCCAAAATTTATTTTATTTATTTTTTGAATTTGTTGTAGTAACGTATTTTGAGAACAATCGAGCGGGGATAACGGTGTTCGGATTTATGCTGGATAGGACCACATTGCACACTATAGTGATGATAGAAATGTCATTGGTGTTGTGGTTGCTTGGAAAGACTGTTGGCATCTCTTAAAGCCTCCAATATCCCTTCGTTGTTGAATCCTTTCTAGAGTAGAAATTAAACAAGTTTGTGAGAAGGGACAGAGAGCATGTATCTATCACTATATAATTTATAATTTATTTTATTTTTTTTCAATTTATTTGTCATTTCCATTTTCTATTTCCTTGTACAATCCCTGATGATCACATTGATTGTTCATTTATATTAAATATATTTTTTCTTAATTATTGTATACCTTTAACTATCTTTGCATCACATGATGCTGTCTTTCTAGGCTGTCTTTCATTCCATTTAAAATACAAAGGTATGTTGCGTTGTCATGATGAGAAAACTGGCATTAATTAGTTATCTTATTAAACATCAAAGAACCTTTCTTTGGGTTGATTAGAGACCATGTGTTGTGATTCATTGTATGATTTGTAAGCTAATGATACTAACATGGGAACGAAAAGCTTCTTTTATAGTTTTATAGTTCAACATGTGTATATTATTTTAATATGGTACAGAGAATTTTGATGTTTTCAATTGATTCATATGTTTCTGTGTCTACAAAGTATCTATAAAGTACAAAGTAAAGAACTGTTAATACAAGAAAAAGGGGTTGACCCTTAACAAGGAAAACAATAAAATAAAATGGATGTGTATTCTTTGATTATTGTCCAACGGTACAATGTTGATGTTAATATTGAGATCTTCTATGTAGGGAAATGATTGAAAACTAATCCCAAGCAATATTCTTTAATTAATTATTTTGTTATAATTTATAACATTCCCACTCAAGTTGAGTAGTGGGGTTTCCTATGCTCAACTTGTTAAGACAAGAACTGAATATTCTTTCGTTGACAGCCTTTGTTAATATATATATGCTAATTGATCTTCGGACTGGACAAATGGTAATTCCATAATTCCGGTTTCAAGCTTTTCTTTGATGATGTTCCAGTTAACTTCTATGTTAACTTCTATGTGTTTTGTACGATCGTGTTGAACTGGATTTTCTGACATTTGCATAGCGGCTTCGTTATCACACATAATCTTACTTGCTTCTGTTGGAGGGATCCTTATCTCAATCAGAAGCCGACGGATCCATAGAACTTCGACAGGCCTCATGCAATCCCGTAGAATTCGGCTTCAACAATCGATAAGGCTACAACTTTTTGTTTCTTGCTTCTCTAGGTTACCAGGTTTCCGTCAACCAGAGTGAAGTATCATGATGTAGATCAACGGTCATCTTGATCTCCTGCCCGGTCTGCATCAGTATATAGCTGGACTTTCATATGTTTGTTTTGTTGAAAAAGAACTCCATGGCCCGCTGTTCCTTTAACATATCTTATAATCCTCAATACCGCCTCCATGTGGTTGACTTGAGGTTGATGCGTAAACTTTCTAACCACTCCAACTGCATATGCAATATCAGGACGAGCATGTGAAAGATAAATTAATTTACCTACAAGGCGCTGATATCTTTCTTTCTTCGTTAACTCCACTCCTTCTTCCCTATGAAGTTGATGGTTCATCCTCATTGATATGTCAACCGGCTTTCAGTCAACCATTCCTACTTAGGCTAGAAGATCGATAATGTATTTATTCTGGCATATAAAGATCCCTTTTCTGGATCTTAATACCTCAATTCTAAGAAAATATTTGAGCCTTCCCGTGTCTTTCATTTCAAATTCCATGGACAAGTTTGTCTTTAAATTCTTCATTTCTTCATCGTTTCCTGTAATAATCATATCATCAACACATATTATTAAACAAGTAACGAATTTACCTCTTCGTTTAAGGGACGATGTATGATCGGAGTTGCTTTGTTGATATTCATATGTCTTCATTTCTAGAGTGAATCTACCAAACCATGCTTGAGGGAATTGTTTATGCACATACAAAGATTTCTTTAACTGGCATACTTCCTTTTTTTGAAAGTTTGTGTGAACCCATGGGAATGTATAGGTGAGTTGTTCATCAAGCTCCCATGTTTGTAAAATGAGTATATAATATAATAGGTCAGTTGTCTTGGCCAGGCGGAGCTACCATATAAACTTTTTCTTCCATTCCCCGTGCAGGAAGGCATTCTTAACATCAAATTGATGAAGAGGCCATCCTTCATTTGCAGCAATTGAGAAATGAAACCCTATTGTGTCAAACTTGGCTACTAGGGAGAATGTTTCCGAGTAGTCAATCCCATAAGCCTGAGTATACCCTTTGGCCACTAACCGTGCTTTATATCTTTCAATTGTTCCATCTGGTTTGTGTTTAACTATAAAGACCCATTGACATTCCACTGGTTTCTTTCCTGTAAGAAGATTGCACTTTTCCCATGTGTTGCTTTTCATTAATGCCTTCATTTCAGTATCCATTGCATCCTTCCAATTCTTTGAATACAGGGCTTGTTCCATAGTACTTTGAATAAAGGCTTTGGCTTCTTTAGATAGATTCTCTTCGGCTATGTTCGCCATGGGAAACCTACAAGATTTAAATTGTTTTTTTTAGAGAATACCATTTTGCTGGAATTCTTTGTTTAATCTTGGTGGAAGAATGTATCTCTCGGTGGTTTCTTCTTGTATTGGTTCTTCTTGTTCCACCTACATTGTTTGTCCTAAATCTACCTCATGGTTAGTTATATTTTCATTAATATCATGAGGTCCGTTATCTATTATATTTTTAGAATTTTGAGAGTTACTTACTTCAGGCGTTAGGTAAGGAGGATTTGGAATTGTAATTGGTTCACCGGATTTGTATTGAATTGGTGACTCATCTTGGATACTGTGTTAATTTCTTCGGATAACGTAGCCCATTTTAGAACCCATATCTAGCCAAATCAATGTGTCATGTTCTTTCCCCCCCTCACCATTGAGTTGGGATGTATAAAAAATTTAGTTTCAAGAAAATCGCTATTCATGGTCATGTACATGTGACGTTTGGTTAGACTATAGCACCGATACCCTTTTTGGTTGACACCGTAGCCTACAAATACACATTTTTATCTCATGGGTTAAGTTTGCTTCGATTGACTTTAGGTATGTGGAAAAAGACAAAGCCACCCAAATATTCATGGTTGTAATGTCAGAGCAGGTGGAAGTTTGGTAAAATCTGAGAGGACTTGAAGTGCTGTTTTTAGGTCAAGGGCTTTTGTTGGTAGCCGATTGATAAGATATGTGGAAGTAGCTAGAGCTTTGGACAGAATGACTTAGGAACTTGGGAATCAATTAGGAGAGCTCGAGTTATTTCTAAGAGGATACGATTTTTCCATTCGACAGTGCCATTTTGTTCTAGAGTATGAAAATACGACGTTTGATGAATTATTCCATTTGTTTGACAAAAAAAATTTGTTGAATCGTTTATGTATTCCCCACCATTATTGGATTGAAGATCTTGAATATCAATTTTAAATTGTGTTTGTTTCATAGCATAAAACATATTAAATTTATCAAAAACTTCATATTTATGTTTTAGAAAGTAAATCCATGTTATACGAGTGCATTCATCGACAAAGAGGACGGGATAATGAAAGTTTTATCCTCCAACAACTTTTTCCGGATCCCATACGCCCGAATGAATAAGAGAAAAAGGCAAACTCACTTTTGTGTTATTTGGTTTAAAAGTATGTATGTGGCTTTTAGCGAAGACACAAGTTTCACAACTTAATGTTTTATTAACAGGAAAAAGTTTTGAAAATAAAATATGCAAATAACAAATTGATGGATGTCCCAATCTCATATGTCATAATCAGGCTTCTATGTTAGTAGTTCCATGAGCCAAAAACACAGTACCATGAAGATCCACTTCTTCCACATAGTATAATTCATGACATTCTATGCCACTGTCACACCCCAACCTATGTCGGAAATGCCGGGGCGCGAACTATTGGTTCACAGCTCACATGACACTAACATAAAATTTAAATGACAATTTCTAAGTTACTTTATTAATTTCTAAATCAAGTACACATTGTCTCAAATAATTATAAATAAAATAAAAAACAATTAAACAAATTGTTTATTTATTTATAAGATAAAGCCCATTCTATGTGATCTTCAACCTTCACTTCAAACCATATGATAACCTGCAATATACGTACAAAATAGAATATGTGTTTGTCAACACAAGGTTGAGTAAGTAATCACCAAATTTTGTTGTATAATTAATATGTAAGAAATACGCAAACCATTATTGTGAGCATCAGTAGTTAAACAATGAGCAATTAATTGGTGTCGTTTAACCATTGCCTTGCGAATTGGGCTTTGGCTATTCAGACAACATATGTTAGACTTTAATGATAGACCTCTTCCAGTGCGATAAAATAAACAAATAAGTAAGTAAGCATGGCATTCAACTTTTCAACATACAGTAATCATGATTTGCAAGTTATGATTAATATGTAGTACGAAAATATGAATAACTACGCATAGGGTCCCCAAAAGGTTGTTTAAAAATAGTAAAATAAGGGGAGTGATTACTCACCTTATTAATTAGACGAGTTTAATGATAATAACAATGTAAAACTGAAACTTGAAGAAAATAAAGTATAATTGAAACCGAGAATAATGTTGCTGGAATCAGATTAAACAGACATGTAAAACTCAAGCTATGAAACTTTTAATATATAAGCGAGTTGGTACTGTTCACAAGTCGAACTTCAAATCTGGAGTCAGGTTTTGACCAGTACTCTCAAAATCTCATGATAACAAAAATGTCTTCTGGCTTGAAAGCTAATTTTGACCAGATGATATAGTAATTAAAAAATTACAAAAGTTGACTTTTATGCCCCTTAACGGGTCGAGATTAGATTGACGACCAAAACTCCATCAATCTATAAAATTGATTGAGGGATTTTGTTAGCTAGATAAAAGAAAATATTTTTCATGCTGACAACTCACCTGGAAAATGAATAGAGTTGGAAGAACCGAGAAAAGAGTAACCTTGGACTTTCAAAAGTCAACACCGGAAGAGTTTCTTGAGAATTAGCACCCAAATTCGATTGATGATTGCTACATTGAGTTAGGGTAAATATTTTACATAAGTTAAGGATGGTTTATATAGGACTAATTAGGCTTTGGGCTTAAGATATTGATTAATTGATGGATTAGGGCTTGAGTTGGGTTTTACCATAAACTAATTAAATAGCAAATTAAAGTCCAATATTGGAGATTAAGTTAGGGTTTATCATTAGGAATGTTGGTATTTATTATATCTTGAAGAACAATCTAGAAACCAATTGAATTGGACGAGATTTGGGGTTAAAATCAGGTTTTAAAACAAAAAACGAGTTGGCTGGTCTACAGCATTGGTTGCGCTACGCGGCCGGGTCAGTTTTCCCCTTTCGCGTATGTGTCCGGGTGTGGAAGAATCCTGATTTTCAATTTTTCTCATTTTTAGTCCCTGAACTTTTATAAATGCGCTATATTGCCATTTTAAGGGTTTCTAAGGGTTGATTGAGTTTGAAAGTTATGAGAATATAAAATAAGTTGAACCAAGATAAATACTAATAAATACCAACTTTTAAATAATACGAAAGATTCGAATATTTCCGCGTTGGGTAAATGCAAACAAATTCAATTACGAAAAATTCGAAATGTTACAATAAGAGTACGATATCTAAACAATTAGCTTGAGAAATAAAATAAATTTTATCCATGAGAGAGAAATACACAAAGGATTACTAATTCAAATGAAAATTATTCGATACCATAATTAAATAAAGAGTCGTTACAATATATAGTTTGAAAAGACAAAATAACTTAAGATAGAATAACGCAAGCAACAACAGTCTTCAGTCTTTAAGTAGTTTTACGGTTGACTTGATTCATTTGACTTTGAGCACCATTAGGAGTTTGACCCATATGAACTTGTGTAGTCAAGGTGGATTGATTTGAAATAGCTTGAATATGTTGAGCTTGAACGAGTGGCCAAAGAGGGATTTGGTTAGAGTAAGTTTGATAAACTTGAGCTTGCGGGTATGGAATTTGATAGGTTTGGGTTAGGTAAGAATGATCTTGATTGACTGGAGGAGCTTGAAGGATGTGGGGGTTGGTAGGTTTGGACTTGATGAGCATGGGTAGTGTAGTAGGGTGCGGGTATGACTTGAGATTGATAAGCATGGGTGAGCTGAGGACACATGTTGCGGAAATGATTATGGTCTCCAAAATTGTAGCAAGAACGTAGGGTAGGTGCGCCGGGTTGAGCAGTAGTCATTGACCATTGAGGGACGGCCTGTGCACCAGGGGGCATAAGCATAGTATTATTAAGATGGCCATAACGGTTGCATTGGGTGCAAAGACGGCATGGGAATTGAGCCGAATGATGACGGTTACAAATGGAGCATTACGGGAAAGAACCAGAGTAAGGTTTCTTGTTTGGGACGGTTGGGTCGAGTTGTGCTTGGTTAATAGCATAGTTTAGGTGATTGGGTTTGTGTTTCTTGTTGTAGCGGGAAGTTTGTTGTGCAGAGTGGGTTTGGGTTTGACCTTAGACGACCCTAACAACCTTTAACTGACATATTAATTGAATTATAACGTACTAGAATCGTCAAAGAAATCCGCGACCACTGTCGGATTTTCGGCCCTTAACATTTAACATCAATTAACGAATTTCGTTGCAATTACATGTATAAATAGGGTCCCAACCTCAAGCTAAACTCATTCCCGAACTCAACTATCACAACAACACACTCGGTAATCTGTAAATTTACTTCTAAATCCCGTCTCTGGCTACCCGTTGTTCACCACCTTCCTGGCGCCATTTGAGGTAACTGAGATATGTATTTTGATCATTTAAACCTATAAATCATAACCCCTAACATAAAATGAATGAACAGTTATTCTAAGCAATTGGATTCTAGGGTTTAATGGGGAAGAAGATGGTTAGTAATGCTAATACATATATCTTTGTTTCTGTCTTAAAACCAACAATTCAACATGGTCTAGTGGTTAAGCTCGTAATGTGATAAACCACAGACCCGGGTTCGAACATGGGTCACAGTGGTTTTGTGTTTCATTTTTTTAAAACCTTTATTCATTATAAAAAATCAAATAAATCTTTTTAAAATCATAATAAAACAATAAAGTTATTTTTAAACCGAATAAAATTTTAATAAAATAAATATATATTATATTTCATCACTTTTCCGTTTAAAAACAAGCTTTCATTTTCATAATCCACTAACTTTAATCATTCGTTAACCTAAACCATAAACTTTAATTAATTAGATTATTGCATTAAAATCTTTAAATTCAATTTCGACTCGTAAATGTTAGTCAAGGTTTACAGATATCAAGCTTCGTATCTTTTCCGTTAAAATATTTATATCATGTCAATAACCGAATTCTGTTAAAACATACAATTTGATTATTATAACCAAAAGCTTTAAAATTAGTAGAAATAACAATAAAATATTAATTAATTCTTAAATAAACTTATGCAATAATTAGCCTTAACAACATTGTTAGAATTAGTCGTTAAAGTTCGTATTTATTCTTATTATATATAGTTCGTTCGGATCATTTGCTTTGGGTTCTTTGACGCTTTCGGTTATTCTTAGTCTTTCGCTTCAATTTCATAGGTGAGTTTCTCACGCCACTTTTTAATCGTTTTCATATCTTTTGGGGTAGTATGTATCCTATCAAATATCAAGATTTACAGTTTCACTTACAAACTACAATTCATATCATGGACTTGTGTGCTTACTTGCTTATTTGTTATATAAGTGGATTTGAAGTGGTTGCCTCAATAAGTATGATCATACGCTCCCGTTTGCACTCAGGTCCATTTGTATCAAGTGGAAAAGGAATCTCATATCCAAGTACGTTGGTAGCCCCAACAAGAAAGGACCTTCATTTATTCTTTACACTCTGGTCCATTGCATCGAGTGTAAAGAACTGTGGGAATCTCACCAGCTATGTTTATACGTATTATATCAAACTGTGGGAATCTCACCAGCTATGTTTATAGCTGACTTTATTTTATACATATGCTACAGGTATAGAGATACGAGGATGAATGTTAGAAGACACATAGCATGCTTTTAGGATATTTAAAGAACAACTTATCACTTCGGTTATTTATTTGTTTACAATTTGTATTATTTGATAAACTTGTGTTACATGAAGGTTTAAATGAAATAATGATATTATGGTCACTTAATAGTGTCACGTGTGCTTGAGCAATCTGTACGTCACACTCAGGCATTTCTGCTTTAGCCGGGGTGTTACAGATTGGAATCAGAGCCATGGTTATAATATAGGACATTAGACGTAGTGTTCTAGGTAGCTATAGCTTATTTGTTAACTGTCTAGGTTGCATGATAGAATTATGTGAGCCTCTACTTGATTGTTTAAATGCACTTACTGTTACTGTATTACTGTACTGCTGATTTCATTAATGCCTCAGGAACACAAGTACACACACACACACACAATTCCAAGGCTTAGGCCTAAAACAAGTTTTCTTAAAAGCAATTTCAAGCAATTTTCAAATAGTCGTGTCTATAGTTAACTCTAAATTTAGCTATTTAACATAATTTGAAGAGTCCTGTGGGTTCGATATCCGGACTTACTTAGCTACACTAGAGTCGATCGATTCACCTGCCGGTTAGTAGTTTAGTTAAGTTTAAGAGTCTATAATTTATTAATTTGTGTCTAGATTAGCGTGTTTTTATATAACTACTTTTAGCACATCAAGTTTTTGGCGCCGTTTCCGAGGACTCTTGGCGATTGCGTTATTAGCTTTGATTAGACTTACTTGCTATATACGTGCTATTTGTATTGTGTTTTGTTTTTGAGTCGTAGGAGTTAGGTTAATATAGGTTAGTTAATTGTTAATTTTATTTAGGAATTCTTTAGTAGGAGTCTACTTCGTTTTATTTTGTTTTGAGTTGTAGGAGTCTAATTGTCCATGTCTTTTATTTCTTTTGAGTATCGTAAATATGTGTGAGATTTGTGGTGGACCCTATTTTACGCTTATATGTCCACAATATGTGGGATGTTTATCACATTATTATGCTAACCCTCCTGTGCAGCCGCAACAAAATTTTTTGTAGGGGCCTCCTTCGTATTTTTATGATGATCTATATCAGCAACCTCAGCATAATCAGGGTCGATTTGATGGTCAATATTCTTGTAACAGCCCTGTTCAGAATAGTTTGTCCGAGAGTAGTATGAAGAATTTAGAGAATATGTCGGCTCAATATCTGGCCTCAGATTCCCTACAGAAGTTAGCCGAGCATGATATCATCTTGAAAAATCAACATAGCGCTATTACAGATCTCCAACGTATAATAGAAAGCATTGCTAGGAGATTGGATGAAGAAGATGAAGAAGAAGATAAGAGATTGAAGTCATTGGAGTATGTTGACGAGTCAGATGAGGAGATCATATAAGTAACGGAGACGAAAATGGACGATAAAGTCTCACCTCTAGTGCCACAGGTTACTATTACTAATTACTGGAGTGACTTTGATGATGAAATAGATGAAAAAGAGTGGGTTGCTTATCAACGTTTGTTAGTAAAGAAAGAAGAGATAGAGGATGAAGTGGATTTGGGTGATTCAATTGAGTTGATGTTTGGTGTTGAGGAAGAGGTTGAGAATAAGTTGTGTGAGGAGGATGAGTTTTTGGATTTGGAGTTAGAAGGGTTGCCTGAGTACGATGAAATAGGAGAGTTTGATTCGGAGGGTGACTTAGCATTTTTTGAAGCCCAACTAGAAGATATAGAAGTGGTGGTGGTGGAAGAATATCACAGCTGGCCCGCAACACTTATAATAAATGTCGCTCATAAATCAAAACCACGGGAGAAGGCGAAGAGAAAAGTATCTACAAACCAGAATAATTTGCAAATGAGAAGATGGTCTACAAGAAAGAAGAAGCCATTGAAGTTCAAGAAAGACCTGTCTTCTCGATATATGTCATGCATCCGGTTCATGCCAGGTAAGTTTAAATTTTGGTGGTCTAACCCGTTAAGGATTTTTAAAGCATTTTTCAATTCCATCAAGAAAATTTCAATGTTTAACAAGTACCGGGTGTAACTGAACGGGTTGGATAGGGTCCAGGTCAAAGAAAAACCTCTTGATAAAAGTTCAAGTGTGGGGAGGTTCCGCGGAGTTTGTATAATTTTCGAGTCACTAACGTAGTCTTTTGTAGTTTTTCTTTGTTTTTGTGTTTTTAAGTTTTGTAAGATTTGAGCTAGAAGAATATCCCCACACTTTTTATTCAAGTGTGGGGATGGAACAGCAGGAGCCGTATACTTTTTATTTATCTATTTGTTGCTATTATTCATATTATATATTGTTTAGGGTTTGTTGGTCTGGTGACTTTAAAAGTTTAACATCTATCAAGTTGATAAGATATGTTTTAGATATTGTTTGATGTGTTTGCCGCTTCCGTTCTTGTATGAGAGAAGGAGATACTAATTGCTGAGCACTGTAACACCCGTTAACTCCGGTTTGAAGAACTAAAGCTTGTAGAGTATGTATAACTCTCGGGACTTAACTGACGTTTCTCGGAAGCCTTCACGTCATCCCAGTACGCCTAATCGCTTAACTTTTCTTCCAAGTTGCATTATTATTAAATTCCGGGTGGCTAGAATGAAAATGTTTTATATTATAACATTAAACAAAAAATAAAACCCTAACCCTTGGCAGCAGGTCCGATCAGCCACTTCCAGCCCCCCTTCATTGCTTTGACTTTTTGATCGATTCCAAGTTCCTAGAGGTAGTTCAAGGTATGTACTACAATCCCCTACACTCTTTTTGCTCACCCCTAATCGTTTTGATGCTCAATTTTGCCAAAACTTTTCGTTGGGCAGATTTCGGCTAGAGTGCAATTGACCCACTTCCCGTGGATAAAAATTAGAGTTTCCAGTGTAGAAAGATCCCCAGGTATGGCATTTACATCATATTAAAATTTTGTGGTCATTGGAGGTGTTTAGGTCGGTCAATCGATTTTAGTTCGAAAACTAGGGTTTATCGGGTGTAGAATTGCAAATTGTTGAGTTTGATGCGTTAGTTGATCGGGTGACCGACCGATTCTGTTCGTGCAGTCCTAGGGGGGGTTTAAGGGCTGTGGAAAAATTATTTTTTTGGTGCTCGGGGCTGTCGGGGTTAGTGCTTCGTCAATCGAGTCGGCGGTGCGCGAATTTTCGTTTAAATGTTAAAGTAAGTGTTGTAAAAAGAAACCGTCAACCCTATCAACTTGGGTGACATAATTATGATGAATGAAAAGGTTTATGACAGAATTTGGTCCATTCGGGGCTGATTCGGTTAACAAATGGTTTTAAGGATTATTTCACGCGCATTCGACCCGATTTGACTATCTTTGGGCCTTGGGCCAAGTGTTGGGCCTTGGGCCAAGTATTAGGCCTTAGGCCAAGTTGTTGGGCCTTGGGCCAAGTTGTTGGGCCTTGGGCCAAGTGTTGGGCCTTGGGCCAAGTTGTTGGGCCTTGGGCCAAAGTGTTGGGCTTGTACGGCCCATTAGGCTAGAGTGTTCCTACAGTGTAGTTTAGTAACGCGTTATGTATAATTTACAGGCCCTTGCTTGTGATTTTGCCCTTAGGAACTTCCTAGCTCGTTGCAAGTATTCGATCGATCTCAGGTGAGTTCATGATACCCTTTTTACTCATTTTACTTTTGGGCTAGCATGCGCACCTAAATGTTTTCTTACTTGATGAAATGTTTTTAAAAAGATTTTATATAGGCTTGCTAGTATATGGTAAGCCTTGGGATGTTAAATATATATATGTGTATATACATTATTTCTTGGCCTCTATTTGGCGATGTTGTGGTCGTTTCGACTACTGATGTTGTGTATGCCTACTTTGTGTTTGCATACACTGATGTTACGTGTTTGGGTTGTACATTTGCTCGACCCTGATGTTATACGTGGATGATATATATATATATACTGTTATGTATATAGGGATGTTATTGAATGGATGTTTACATATACATTTTGTATATGTATGTATGAGGGTGTTTAAGTTCGGTAATGATGATTAGATGGATGTACCCTTTTACTTTTAGAAAACCTTTGATATGACTATCATGATTTTACTACTGATATCTTTTACTTAAAACTTGAACTCACTCAGCTCAAGCTGACTTTGTGTGCATGTTAGTGTAAGTTTCAGGATTCGGAAGAGGATGCCTTATCGCTTGGACGTGCACGGAGCTACTTGGATGGTGAAGGGCATACTGGAAGGAAGAATTGTTATGAATGTTTTATTTCAAGGAAACTTATAAAAGTTATACTTACTTTGGATTTTGGGCAAAATTCCCGGATTTCGGGAACTTATTTCATTTTTCATGTTTTCCACAAAATTGATACTCTGAAATGTTTGTTTTAATGGAAGAAACGGTTTTTGAGTTTATTTAATTTTACGAGTGTTATGAATGATTACCAACTGTGGGGTTCCCGGGGTTCGGGGCCTTACAAGCACGTTCGGTGATGGAGGGCAGCTTTGGAAGAAGACTTTGGCATCATATTTCATGCCCATATTACCAGCCAAGTCTTTTCCAGTATTTAGCATGTTATTTTTGTTTTTTTACGTTTTTTTTTTGTAGTCCGACTTTATTTTTTATTTTTCATCCTTATCCTTTTTTTGAGGTCAATGCAAAATTTAAATGTGGAGATAGGATACTTGAGTCGTAGTTTAATATTTTATTAAAAAAATTAAAAATAAAAAAAAAAAAGGTTTTGAAAAAAAATGTCCATTGAATATGATTTTTTGCACTGTAAATGGAAAATGATAGTATAATTGGAAATTGGTTTTTGAAACTACTATATATAAGAGATAAAATATAAAAGAAAGCGTACTAAGCTATGGATGTGTGGATAGGCCCAACTAGTCTTGAAAGGTTTCCCATTGCATATTCTTAATAAACCTAATTATTCTTAAATTTTGTGGTTCTCATCCTACGGGGGATAGTGAAGCTGAAATTCGATAAGGCATAGGGAGTATTACCATAAGCTGACTACCCTAAGGTGGTGAGAATTAAATGCACTTTAAAATTAGCACGCCACTCTGTTTTATGAAAATAAATAAAGAGTGGTGGCGCCCCGCAAATGTCCAATTTTTACGATCTTTAGTCTTTAGTTATATATTTTAAGGTTAAAGATGCCTAAGTGCACAATAAAAAAAAGTAAATAAATAATTGGTCTGAAAAGTAAAAAGTAAAAGTGAGAAAAATTATGTAAAGAAAAAATGCCAAAGAAGCATTCTGAAAATAGAAAAAGAGGCCAAAGTGCACATACTAGACGGGACTGATAGTTTACGTGTTACAAAGGGGATGGAGACTCTGAGGATACACTATTGGGACTCGAAAGTTTTTAGTCAATATATATTTTCTTAGGTAATATATAGGACAAAGTCCAATAATATTTAGAGCATGCTCGTACGACCTCACTTGACCTATCATCCATAAAATCCATCTAAGTGTATTTTCTTTTTACCATTAAGGGGTTCTTATCTTACGGTGATATGTTGAACCAATTTCTCTTCAACTCAATTTTTAATTGTCTTTACTATGCTTGAGATGGGGTAGGTGAATCTTGACTCAAGAGGTGTGAGACCCATACGTTTTTGATATCACTTAAATTTAATTGCTAAATGTGCTTGGGGGGATCGATAGGCTGGTGGTTTGGTTTAAGTGGATAACAATATTGGCAATCATGGTTTTTGCGTTTACCTATTACTAATTAAAGTAACCTAAATGTTTTGAATACTAGTTTCAAATTATGATTCCATTGCAAATAGCTTTTTCAGGGACGAAAAAGGTTTAAGTGTGGGGATATTAGTGGATACGCCGGTGGTACATCCTATATATAAGTGTCCTTGCCATATTTCCCATTTGTGACGTCTTTCGGGCCATTTAATGATCGACGTTATTGTTTTTATTTAAAGATGTATTTGTAAAATTATTAGACACTTTTAACAACTACTTATATTAATTATTTTCTTTTAAAATTCTATTTTTATCTTTATTTCGCGACGAAATTTCTAAAAGTTGTGAATCCTGTAATATTCGTTACTTTCAAACCCGAAAACCCGACCCATTTTAATTTTTCGGTTTTGTTTATAAATATATGTTCCTCAAGTTTGTTTCGTGTACTTACATGATTTTTGTTAAATATTATTTGAATTCATATTTGTATTTGTTAAAACAAACCATTTCCTCGTTTCAATGTATACGTGTTTGAAGCTGCTTCGTTAATATAATATTCACACGGAGTTACGTTTATCACTCGTTCATTTTCTTTTTCATTTCGTTCGTTATCGAAACTCCAAGGTTTAAAGTTTCATTAAAGTTAAACGAGTTGCAAACTTTTCAAGCATAATATAATATCCAAGCTTTATAACTTACTACACATTTCAAAATTCGGGATTGAGTTTATAAATTATAGTCTTTGTAAAACATTTTTTATACATTCCTAAGTCCAAGGTTTAAAATGTAAATATCCTTTAACCCAGAACTAAAAGCATGCTGAAACTACAAGGACCTAAAGTGTAAAATCAGTTTAAATTATATTAAACTACCCAACCCAACCCCCCCCCCCCTGCGCAACCCTCGTTTTCCCGACCAATCCTCCGGCCACCGGAATTCCGGTGCCAGAAAATCCGCTAACACCCCCAGATCCCGTCGACTCGCTAATTCAGCCTAACAGCTATAGACGACCCTAACTATTGGGCTATATTTATGGTTTATGCTTTATTTTTAGGCTTAATTTGGCTATAATATGTAAAGTGAAATCTATTGATTTCGGTGGACTTTAGTTTGTTTTGGGCCTAGGTTGGTAGTACATATATATATGATGTATGTGAATCATTGTAGGGTAGTTGGTTCTAGGTTGTTCGTTCAAGTTTATCTTTCACCCGTGTAAGTTGTTAAGGACTTAAGCACCCGACGTATTAATATACGTGTGTTTTGAAGCTTGTTTCTTGTGTTTATGTGTGTTTGTGTTTGTTGCATAGAATCGGCTTGGTGATTAGTTTCCGCCTAATCATTGAGTTTCTTGATATCACAATGAAAAATCTTGTCTCGGGACTTACAATTGGTATCAGAGCCTATTGACCTATTCTAGGCTCGGTTGAAGGTGATATCAAGGATTTCACCGGTGACTTTCGGGTGTGTTCGTGGTTGAAGATTTCTGGATCTTGAAGAATTGTTCTTCATGTTCTTCGGGTTCTTGAGATTTTTCTGGAAAGGATTTGAGTTAATCTTTGAATTAAATTCAAATCTCTTCATTCTCGGGATTTGATTCTATCTTTAAGATTACCACATCAAGAACCTTCCTTATTCTCAGGATTTTCACAATAGTAACATGATTAGAGAAATGAAGGGAATTAAATATGAAAATACTTCCCTTAAAAAACTGGAAAAGGCATTAAAAGAGAAAATAGAGGCACAACAAAAAGATTTTTCAAAACTCCAATCTGATTTCAGCATAAAATGTTGTTACCACCTAGATGCTAAAAAGAAAATTTCTGAACTAACCGTCGAGTTAGATGCATCCAAGTTGGAGATAGCTAAATTAACTAATAAATTTCAAAATGCTGTATTCAATTTTAAGAAATTTGATGTCTCTAGCGCTGTCGTTGAATCAATGATTGAAAACCAGTTAAAATGGAAAGAGAATAAGGGTGTGGGTATTGGGTACAACATGGTTCCCCCTTCATATAATGATAACTACACTGGTCTTCCTCTTACCAAGGAAGGGGAAGAAATGGAAAAATGCATGCAGTATGGTAAGCCGACTGCAAATGGCTAATGTGTTGTTGGTTCAATCAGCAATACTGAATCAACATCTAGGGTGAACGATACTAATGTGTTTACTTCACGTGCAAATGAAGTAATTATTGAGGATTGGACTGATGAGGATGATGATTCACCTATTGATTCTCATGTTTCTTTAAATTTGCCTATTTTGAACTCTATTGCTAATGATGCTAGTGTGGGCTTTGTTTTAAAGAGCAAAGATAATTGTGTGGCTGATATTTCTAAAACTTCTAAAAACAGTTATCTGTTTTCAAATAAACTTGATAAAAATAAAAATTTGCATAAATATTTGTCACCCAAGTTTGTTAAAGAAGGAAGTTCATGTACTCAAATTGTGAGAAATCCAGTGCTAAGTCCAAAGCGGGACAAACATGCTCACACAACAGAGCAAGACCAGGAATTGGCCATAACGATTTTCTCGTTAAAAGGCAAACATGTTTTAATTGTGGCATTCCTGGTCACATTGCTAGAACTGTCCACACCGTCCGTATGTCCCATATTACAGATATCATCAGAGGACTATGCCTCGAAATACCTACAAAAATTTTAACTCAAATAAAATGAGGTATTATAAGGCAAAGCCCTCTGAAGGTGATTGGAGGAGAAACAAGGCTGACAGGTCAAGTTCCTATCAGACTAAGCCTAATTCGTTTCAAAAGCGGAATGGAAACTCGGATTCGGCTCCGAGACCCAAATGGGCGTCAGAATCGAAATTGTTTAGAAGGTCAAAGTCAAGCGTGTTTTCCGTCCGCAAACCGTAGACGAAACCAACCGTTTGTACAAACAATAAAGTTTTAAAACCCAAATACAGATGGTTGCCTAAGTCTCCGGTGACTAAGTCTTCAAAGCCTTCCTGTTCGATCTTTGATAATCAGGAAGACATGTCATGGCAACCCGTGACACGTTTAAATAAGTCAGGTCTACCCAGAACGACTATGGACTGGGTACATAAAACTAACTAATCTCGCACATCGTACAAGAACAGCTATGGAGGAATATCATCAGACCGTGGTATGTTGATAGTGGCTGTTCCAGGCACATGACAGGAGACATCTCTCAACTGCATGACACTCAAATCTTTAATGGAGTGTATGCTTTCTTTACGGGAGGGGAGAAGGGAAAGATTACATAGAAGGGTACTGTATGTAATGGTGTTCTTAAGTTTGGGATGTCAATTCTTGGGTGATCGACTCATTTCATGGCAATACATGAAACAACAAACGGTGTCCACATCCACTGCTGAAGCTGAGTATGTTGCTGGTTCTGCCTGCTGTTCACAGGTCATCTAGAGGCAACATCAATTGCTGGATTACGGTTTGGAATTTCTTGACACTACTATTTCCTGTGATAATGATGCTACCGTTGCCATTGTTAAAAACCCGGTTCAGCATTCAAAAACCAAGCACATCGATATTATAATTCTTTTCATTCGTGACTGTTACGACCGGAAATTAATTCATCTTGAGCAGGTCCACACTGATAATAATGTGGCGGATTATTTACAAAACCGGTCGAAACAGCCAGATTTAATGTGCTTGTAGGGTTTTTTAAGATGTTGCGTTTTGATGACTGAGTATTTTTGAGGTTAAATTTTGTACATAAATATTTTTCTGATTTTATCATATTTTTTGTACAAATTTAGGGGGAGAAAAAGAAAATTTCAAAAAGTGTGTGTGTGTGTGTGTGTTCTTAAAAAAAACAAAAAGAGTGTGTGTGTTCTAATTAAAAAAAAATCTCTGTTTTGTTCTGTCGCTTAAAATTATGCCGGTGACTCAAGTTCAAGGGACATATTTCTATGTTTGGTCTCGTTGTCAACCTTTGACGGACGAGGTAGCCATTAACCCAATGACTGAAAGTGACTGGGGCGACTGAATATAATCAAAAAAATTATAAATTGTTTTTGGTTTAACTATCTGTTTTTTAAGTTCTTTCACTGAAAATTATGTCAGCTACCTAAGTTTGAGGGACATATATTATTATGTGTTTGGTCCTATCATCTACCTGTAGACACATGGGATAGCCATTCACCTGAAAACTGAAAGTGACTGGGGTGATTGAATTTAAAATTGTCTTCGAAGTTATCATCTGGGAAGTGATATTATTATTCAGCTAAAGCTTTTTAGAAGCTTAAAATATTTTCAAACGAAAATTGATCCAACATTTGGAAAATGATAGGAAAATTGATATGTGTGCCTAACGTGTGAAGTGATTAGGCTAAAAAAGGCTCTTGATTAGTCATTGGTGTGTATGGTAGCTTCCCATGATAAGTAAAAGCTTGAAGTGATAAAAACTAAATTTGCTAAACTTATTGTGGAGAGTCATTTTGAAGATGTTTGCATGTCCCTAGATACATCTCTCCGAATGATAGGCAGAAAAGTAATTACCCAGTCATACACGAGCCCGTTAGTGTCTTGATCGCCAAAAGCTTAAAAAAAGGGTTTTGTAAATTATGAGTGTTCAAATATTTTTTCTATAAGCTTAAAGGGGCACCATAGAACTATAGGGGTGGGGCATCCAAGTAAGTCCTAAACACCCTAAATGTAAGGTTTGTAAGTCTGGACAGCATGTAAGTCCAACGTTCAACCTTAAAGCTTAAAATTTATTTTGTGTAAAGAAAATTCTTTGATGAAGCACTAGGGGGTTGGAGTCAAATTGGGGTGATCTGGGGAAAGCCAAATAAGCTTTGAGAAGAGATAAGGGATATCATAAGTCCATAAGTGATGTCCATATAAGATTTATGCTTAACTGAATCTAATCGTATCACTGGCGCAATGAAAATCATGATAATTACCTACCATCAACCTTTTCAATATGTCTCAGTAATGCTGAAAATGGATCATTATGAAAGTATCTTAATCAATATGATTTCATGTTTGGATCTTTTCTTGAAAAGGGTTGGTTGTTTTTAATAGCTGAAATTTGATCCCAATATATGATAAATCTGCTAGATAGGTAAATTATTTTTGTTTTAATTTATTTTTTATTCTAATTTTATTTTATTTTTAATTTTTATTTTTACCTCATGGTTACTCGTGTTGAAACAAATATCTTTAAGAAATCATTTTTCACATGAATCGGGATTGTTTTTAGCTCATGAAATTTTACGTCTGCTAGTTATGTTCTTGGGCCATTCTGTTTAGCCCAATGTGTCCATAATATTTGTGTTCCTGGCCCAGTCATCTTTGGCCCAAGTTGTTTGTGTTAAAGGTGTTCTCATCCCATCCAGGTTCTCGGCATCTCATGAGTCCAAAAGGTTTTGTTTACAGATTTGATTAAGTTTGGAAAGAAGTCAAAGTGGTTATCAAGGTCTTCATCCGTTAGTTAAGTCTGGAAGATTTGCTGAGATCGAGGCAGATGTTGATGCTACTGATGCAGCTGTAGCTGAGGAACATGTGGTTCATGCTCAAAGGCACGTTACCACCTTTGAGACATTGTCCGATGATGATGAGTCGGATAGTTTTCCATTACAACCTATGGAGACTGAACACCAAGTACAACATTCAGTGACTACTGCTGAACAAGTTAAAGAGTCCAAAGCGTTCAAGAAAAAGCTCCAGTTGACAGCATTGAAGCCACCTCAATCAGTCACTGCAACACATGTTGAAGATGATATTGACGAAGAGCCAGCCACCGATATTATTCCATGCAAACGACGAAAGAAAGATCCAAGACTGGGTGTGCTGGCTAGTGATGTGATACCAACTACTCAACCAACTATTGTTGAGCCTGTTACTGTTGAAGCTCAGACAACTCAAGGCCCATCTAATGCTGCTCAACAAACTCAAGAACAGATTTTTGAAGATATTCTCGAGTACGGCTAAAATCAAGCAATAAACCAAGGCGGAGATTGCTGGGCTATATTATGGTTTATGCTTTATTTTTGGGCTTAATTGGGCTATAATATGTAAACCAAAATCTATTGATTTCGGTGGGCTTTATTTTGTTTTGGACTTGGGTTGGTAGTCTATATATATGATGTATGTAACTTATTGTAGGGTAGTTGGTTCTAGGTTGTTCGTTCAAGTTTATCTTTCACCCGTGTAAGTTGTTAAAGGCTTAAGCACCCGACGTATTAATATGCGTGTGTTTTGAAGCTTGTTCCTTGTGTTTATGTGTTTGTTGCATAGAATCGGCTTGGTGATTAGTTTCCGCCTAATCATTGAGTTTCTTGATATCACATTGAAAGATCCTGTCTCAGGACTTACACTAACAACCTTTAACTGACATTTTAATTGAATTATAACGTACTAGAATCGTCAAAGAAATCCACAACCACCGTCGGATTTTTGGCCCTTAATATTTTACATCAATTAATGAATTTCGTTGCAATTACATGTATAAATAGGGTCCCAACCTCAAGCTAAACTCATTCCCGATCTCAACTATCACAACAACACTCTCGGTAATCCGTAAATTTACTTATAAATCCTATCTCCGGCTACCCGTCATTCACCACCTTCCCGGCGCCATTTGAGGTAACTGAGATATGTATTTTGATCATGTAAACCTATAAATCATAACCCCTAACATAAAATGAATGAACAGTTATTCTAAGCAATTGGATTCTAGGGTTTAATGTGGAAGAAGATGGTTAGTAATGCTAATACATATATCTTTGTTTCTGTCTTAAAACCAACAATTCAACATGGTCTAGTGGTTAAGCTCGTAATGTGATAAACCACAGACCTGGGTTCGAACCTGGGTCACAGCGGTTTTGTGTTTCATTTTTTTAAAACCTTTATTCATTATCAAAAAATCAAATAAATCTTTTTAAAATCATAATAAAACAATAAAGTTATTTTTTTAACCAAATAGAATTTTTATAAAATAAATATATATTATATTTCATCACTTTTCTGTTTAAAAACAAGCTTTCATTTTCATAATCCACTAACTTTAATCGGTCGTTAACCTAAACCATAAACTTTAATTAATTAGGTAATTGCATTAAAATCTTTAAGTTCAATTTTGACTCGTAAATGTTAGTCCAAGGTTTACAGATATCAAGCTTCGTATCTTTTCCATTAAAATATTTATATCATGTTAATAACCGAATTCCGTTAAAACATAAAATATGATTATTATAACCAAAAGCTTTAAAATTAGTAGAAATAACAATAAAATATTAATTAATTCTTAAATAAACTTATGCAATAATTAGCCTTAACAACATCGTTAGAATTCATCGTTAAAGTTCGTATTTATTCTTATTATATATAGTTCGTTCGGATCGTTTGCTTTGGGTTCTTTGACGCTTTCGGTTATTCTTAGTCTTTTGCTTCAATTTCAAATGTGAGTTTACCACACCCCGTTTTTAATCGTTTTCATATCTTTTGGGGTAGTATGTATCCTATTAAACTTCAAGATTTACAGTTTCACTTACAAACTACAATTCATATCATGAACTTGTATGCTTACTTGCTTATTTGTTATATACGTGGATTTGAAGTTGTTGCCTCAATAAGTATGATCATAAGCTCCCCTTTGTACTCATGTCCATTTGTATCAAGTGGAAAAGGGACCTCATATCCAAGTACGTTGGTAGCCCCAACAGGAAAGGACCTTCATTTATTCTTTACACTCTGGTCCATTGCATCGAGTGTAAAGAACCCTTATGTGCTCATTTCACAAGTTTCATGGAATTGTATGATTTTTACGTATTATATCAAACTGTGGGAATCTCACCAGCTATGTTCATAGCTGACTTTATTTTATACATATGCTACAGGTGTAGAGATACGAGGATGAAGGTTAGAAGACACATATCATGCTTTTAGGATATTCAAAGAACAACTTATCACTTCGTTTATTTATTTGTTTACAATTTGTATTATTTGATAAACTTGTGTTACATAATGAAATAATGATATTATGGTCACTTAATAGTGTCATGTGTGCTTGAGCAATCTGTACGTCACACTCAGGTGCTTCCGCTTTAGCCGGGGTGTTACATTTGACTCATAACTTAAAAACTATTTAACTAAGCGGACAGACGATGTCAAGCAGTTTAAAAGGATGAATTAAAAACACACGATTACTCGTAAAGCTGTAAACAATTATAAGAAAAAATGATTCACTTCAGGTTCAGGTTATGCGATAACAAACTAATCGCGGATTCAATTAATTGATTGCGTAGTAATTACTAAACCTAACAATTGGTTGTGATGGCAAGTGAAACCCTATCCGAATTGTTGACACAACTGAACTCAGGTTACCTAATTACCAGTTTTATATTATGAAAACCATTTAACATGAAATGACTAATGATTATTGGTTCAATGGCACAAGAATCTAATCCTAAATGTTGATGAACGCAACCAGGTAGTTGCTGCATACGTTGATAACCAAAAATATAAATTGTTTGAACAATTTGCGAAGGTAAAACAAGATAAAATAATAAACTCAATCAAGTTCTTAATCATTTAAACATAAAGAATCCGATCAAGGTAAGTTTAGACAAAACCCTAGCCTAAAGTGAACACAAAGGTTTTAGGCTAACATCGACATGACAATTGAATTGCTTATCTGATGAAATGATGAAAGCATGTGATGAATTGATGAACTGAAAGCTACGAGATGGTGTAAAATCTCCCTAAGGTTCCTCTCTGGCTGTTGGAATGGGAGATAGGTCGAATGGGGGCTGAAAACTAATAATATATTGATTAGGGTTCTTTTTCCCATTTTTATGCCGGTTCGCGTAGCGTGAAGGGTTTTTGACCCTCATTTCGCATCACGCGAACTAAACTAACCACATATTCAGTCTTTTCTCGTTGAGAAACTCGAAATTCATATATTATGGGTTCCGTAACTCATTTTCTAGGCCAAGATATGCCCGTTTTACTAAAAGACACTTTCTTGGTAACCCGTCTTGTTCAGTTTTCGCTTCGGCTTTAGGTTTCTCATCCAAATAATTCGTAGATCCTTCTTAACCATCCATATATGTTTCCCCATGCTTCCGTCTTCTCAAGGCTTGCTTAATATTTATCCGGATGGCTCTGAATTTGCTCGTTAGCTCTGAACACCTGTGATCATATAAGAACTCAGAAGTAATTATGCTTGTTATAAATAAACAATTAAAATATATGAAATAACACATACATACACATGAAATACACCCGATCATTATGTTACGAGGTGGGTACTAGAAGACTGAGCTCTTTGAAGCGATTCGAGTAAGTAGAGTTGTCACCTCCTATTTACTTGAGTACCCAGAATTTAGTTTCAAGCCTTTACGGTTCATGATTGGAGCAAAATTCTTTTTTCATAGCTTCCTTGAGATCATTCGATGGCATGGCCATAGAGGTATTGATTTCTTGGATGGTTTTGATAGCGTTCCACCAAGTGAGAGCCCGATCGTCAAAGACGCTCGATGTGAGCTTCATCATTTTGTTTTCTAGACATTCACAATGGATGAATACTTTCTCCGTCCTCTCAAACCATTGTCGAAGGTTAGTGGCGTTTTGTTCTCCAAGGTATTTGGGTGGCTTGGCATTAGTGAATTGCTTGTAGCTGAAGTTTCTCGAAGCAGTAGATAAAGCAAAACCATTCGAGTTGAGGCTTTGGATTTTATTTACGATAGTAGGCATTGCAGCAACCAATTCTTTAGTGATCGTTGCGGCCAGATGGGGATCAAGAGAACCAACTAAACGACGTTGAGTGCAATGATGGTTTCTTAGAGACGACATTCTACGAGGACCAGAAATAAAGATTTATAAGATGAAGGGTAGGTTTTGTAACATGAGATTTAACCAAAACATGAAGTACTAAAATGCTAATATTTAAAATTTGAGGGTGAAAATTGAAACATGTGTGATAGTTTGATAATAAAATTAAACAATATAAACAAGAGGAGACGTAACAAACTGATAGCTGTTTAAATAACTTGACGGATCATGAGAATTAAAATACTTTGATCAATTGAAATAACGTGTATAAATCAATAAAATCAACAAATTAAATGAATAAACGAATTTTCTTCGATGGGTTGAGATTTCTATGAGCCTTCCATGGCATTTTATTGCCCTAACTTGTTATCATACCAAAATAAAGTTGTGTGTTGGGATTCTAATGAGCTTTCCATGGTATTTTGTTGTCCCAACTAAATAACAAATCATCGAGATAATTGAGTTGAACCGCCCCTGAGCGTTTGATGTGCTCTATAATATATATAATTCATATAAATGTTTCCTACACTTTCAAGTTGTTTTAAGTTGGTTTTTATTGTATTTTACTCCTAAAAGGTTCATATTTGAAATTTAAAGGTTGAAAGGTTTATAAGCTAATCTAGAGCATTCTTTTTCTAAACTTGAGACCAATTGAGAAAACTTTAAACAACTTATAATAAAGTTGATTTGGTGTCTAAATATTTGTGTGTATACCACCATTTAATATTATGTGCATAGCGCCGTAAAAAATTAAATGGTGACTAAAGAAAATTATTTTTTGTTTGTTACAGATTAGAGACAACGTGAAGGTTCAAAAAGAATAAAAAGAGTTTAAAGCAAAGAATGAGATGGAGAAATTCAGAAGTGAAGTTCACGTGGGTCTTAAGAAATCTAAATATTGGCTCATACAAGCTAATGTGGGTTTTACATAAAATATATTGGGCTTAAGCTTTGAAAAAACCCTACATTTATTAGTATATTATAACCCTAAGAAAGATAGAGGGGGAGATCATACGGAAGTGGCGGCGGAAATCAATCAACCGAAGAACAAAAAAGAAAAGAAAAGAAACGTGAGGTTGAGTTAGGAAGAAGAAAAAAATAAGCAGCCAGCTTGCCTGCTCCTTGGATTCTCACGGCAAAAAGTCAAGAAAGGAAAAAACGAATTAATAAGCAAGCAGGTAGACAGTTGAATTAATTTAAGCTCACAGGCTAGTAGCTCAACTATATTTATTTGTTTTATGATGAACCGTGATTTATATATTATTTTTGTTTCGTATCTTTTTATGAGTAGCTAAATACTTTTGACTACCTAGGTTTTGGTTAAATACTATGTGATAATAATGGTTTGACGAACTAGTATTTGGCGTTGGTTGATTTAGTGTTATGGTAAAGTTTTTTTATTGGTTTGGTCATGATATATATGCATAATTGAATCCAATTTTTGCTTTAATAATTATTCCACTTGTATTTGATAGTCATTGGTGATTGTTAGATGCATGATTAGGTTGTCTACTTTGTGTTTTCAACTTGTTTGAGATTTATGGTCGAAAGAATCGTAGGAATAATTATTGAGATCGGATTAGATTTTATTATTCTAACTCTAGAGAGGCCGGGAGGCAATTTAGTGTTGTGTCATCTTTGTCTTTTGCGGGTTTGGGTACTAATTGCGCGGGAGTGAGTTAGCCTAGGTCCCTTTAGGTTATTGTGATGCAAGTCGTGTTCCAATTAATTAAAAACACCCCCTTTATATTAATATATATTGTATTCAAAGAGACCGGGAGGTGATTTGGGTTTTGGGGTACCATAGTATTATTAGGTAAGGTGAGACCGGGAGGTGATCCAAACCTTTAACAATTGAGCTTCACATGTCATTAGAGTTCTAGGGTGTCGTTGGTGAGGCAGGGAGGCGATCTAACATACTTTAGTGGTCTTTAGTGTCATATTTTTTTAGATATTGTTTTTCAACCAAGTCAAGTTCGTTAACTATTAATTTAACTAGTAGGATTCCATTGCCTAGGTAGTCGTTTCTCGCATTTGGTTAAAACCCAATTTTTATAAAGTTTATTTTTAGTTTAATTTTAATTAGTTAAGTAATATTAGTTTAATTAATATTTTAAAAAAAATCAAAAGAAAGTCTAGGTTAGTAATCATTTAGGTTTAATAATTAGAGTTTACCCATAGTG
The DNA here is from genome assembly GCF_021521415.1 of Bidens hawaiensis. Taxonomy (NCBI): domain Eukaryota; kingdom Viridiplantae; phylum Streptophyta; class Magnoliopsida; order Asterales; family Asteraceae; genus Bidens; species Bidens hawaiensis. Next base: position 10,848 of record NW_027497149.1, on the reverse strand, counting down.
TCCTAGGCTCGATATTCGTTCTTACTTGCTAGCTACATAACGACCGGTACACTTGCCGATTGTGTGCTCTTTTTTGGTGAATTCGGTAAAACTTGGTATTTAATATTATATACACACTTTTCACTACACCAAGTTTTTGACGGTGTTGCCGTGGACACTAGTAAATTCTTTGTTTAAACCGAGTTGATTATCTGATCTGTTTGTTTGTTCATTTGCTTTTTAGTTGCCTTTAAGTGCCTTTACTTGCTATTTGTGCCTTTTGGTTTGGTTTCTAATATATATATATATATATATATATATATATATATATATATATATAAATAAAATAAAATAAATAATCAATTTTTTAATAATTTTTAGTTTATGCACCATACTCATTCACAAGGACCACCTCCGTATTCTGCATCAGAAGAACCCAAGAGAGATCTTAGCGAGAGGCTTAAGGAGCTTAGAGGTAGCGTGAGTTCTACACCCAACATCCAGGTACGCGTCCCTGCTCCTAGAATAGATATGGGTGACGCCGTTCTACCACCACCGAGACAGACCGTTCATGCTAAAGCCAACGATGGCATCGTGGGTTCCCGATCTGCAATCGTCCGACCAGCTGCGACTAATAACCAAAATTGGCAAATTCCCTCTCATGTCATGAATTCCATCACCAATTCTGCTCAGTTCTACGGCTTGGATGACGAAGATGCTCCGGGACACCTGTCCTGATTCGTTCGGATCTGCGACAACGTTTAATATTAATAATATATCGTCCGACGTCATTCATCTTAAGTTGTTTCCATTCTCACTTTCCGGTCGTGCTGCGTCATGGTTCGAATCTTTGCCAAACGCCTCAATCGCCACATGGGCCGACCTTCAATCAAAGTTCCTAAGAAAATATTTCCCTCCATCGAAGGCCGGACGTCTCCGCGAGCAAATCCATTCATTTCACATGGACCACGACGAATCTTATTTTTCTACGTGGGAGCATTTCAAAACTCTTCTAAACCGTTGTCCTCAACATGGCCTATCCGATTGGGCTGTGGTTGAAAAATTCTATAATGGCTTTACCCCCGAAACTCAACAGCGGTTCAATACCGCCACTAGAGGAAGCATGCTCGATAAGCTCACCATAAAGGAGGCTGAAGAAATGTTCGAGAGCATAGCGTTAGCAGACTAGCATACACCGAGTAGAAGGTCCGTTTCGGCTACCAAGCCCGCTGCCATCGCATCATCCCGTGGAGTGCATCATGTTGATCAGAATGCGAGACTGTCGGCACAGTTGGAGGAGTTGACGAAGGAGGTTAGAGATTTAAAGCTGCAACGAAAGTGCGAGATTTGTCACAAAAATCACGAGACAGCCGATTGTCCCGTTGATTCTCAGGAGGAGGTAGATTTTCTTACTAATCAAAACCGTTCCATCAATTTCGGGTGGCGAAACAATAACTCTAATTGGCGAGCAGGTAACTCCAGTTATCAGCAACGCCAAAATCTGTTCCAAGAACCCGCCCCAGAACCTACTCCTGTGCCGCATAATACTTCCAAGATCGAGGAGCTATTGGCTAACCAATCTCAATTGTTAAATCAGCTCTTACAGAATCAGGCCAACACAAAATCCACTCTTTTGCAACATGAGACGTTTATGAAGGGGCAACAGGTCGCATTTCAGAATCTTGAGGCCAAGTTTGGTGAGTTGTCCGCAAAGATTGATCAACGACCCTCGAGGAGTCTTCCTAGTGACACCGTTTCTAATCCCGGTCCTACCTATTCTAAACCATTTCCAAATGCTCATGCCAAGGCAGTGACCACCCGAAGTGGGAGAGGGGTTGTTAGCAGCGCACCAAGAGAGGAGGAGGAATTCGATAAGGAGTTGGAGTTAGAGACGCCACCTGACAAGGTGAACCGAATGCGATACCCAGCAAGTACCTCACAGTCAGGTGGTGCGTCAGTTGAGAAGGAGAAGTAGGTTGGGCAGGAACCGATGCGCGTCTATAAGCCAAAACTGCCATACCCCGGTCGTCTGGTGAGGAATAATGATTCGGAGCAGTACTCTAGATTTCTCGACATGCTTAAGAAGCTCCATGTGAACATTCCGTTTATCGAAGCTCTTGCGAACATGCCAAAACACGCCAAGTTTCTTAAAGATTTGCTCACTAATAAGAAGAAACTCGAGGAGCTTTCGACTGTTACTCTTAGTGAGGAGTGTTTTGCCACCGTACAGAACAAGCTTCCTAGGAATATGACAGATCCGGACAGTTTTACCATTCCTTGTTTGATTGGTAATCTTAATGTTAGCAATGCTTTGGCCGACCTCGGTGGAAGCATTAACCTCATGCCCTACTCTGTGTTTGCCAAACTTAACGTGGGAGAGCTGCTTCCCCCCCGAATGAGCATCCAGCTGGCAGACCGATCTGTGAAGTTCCCAAGGGGCATTGTGGAGAACATGTTGGTGCATGTGGACAAATTCATCTTCCCGGTCGATGTTGTCATTCTCGATATGGATGAGGACTCGAACGCCCTGCTCATCCTCGGCCGTCCATTCTTAGCCACCGCACGTGCTCTCATTGATGTTGCCGATGGCAAATTGACTCTTCGAGTTCATGATGACACGGTCACATTCGACGTGCAGAAATCCATGAGAGATACTCAGCAGCAGGATGACACTCTCTACTTCATCGATACTTTCATGACGCATGTAGGTGATTATCTTACGAAGTTCTGTGAGAGAGATGCATCCGACACTCAGATCATCGATGTGGAGAATCAGTTAGTCAAGATGACAGTATTCGATTTTGATATGGAGTAGCAGGAGGAGCAGCAGTTGCCTGAGTTAGGAAGACACGAGCTGATCGTGAGTTCCCATATTTTTTCCGACGTCCTAGCGGTTGAAGAGCGAGAGTTTCCGATCGAGAAACCATCTGTTGAGAACCCTCCATCTTTAGAGCTGAAAGATTTACCATCTCATCTCGAGTATGCGTTTTTAGGGGAGGGGTCTCAACTTCCCGTCATCATCTCTTCGAGTTTGGAGACGGAGGAGAAGGAGAAGTTGATGGTTGTTCTGAAATCTCATAAGCATGCCATCGCATGGAAGCTTATGGATATCAAAGGTATAAACCCGTCGTTCTGCACACATAAAATTTTTATGGAGGACGAGTTTAAACTTGTCGTGCAGCCGCAGAGGAGGCTTAACCCGAACATGCAGGAGGTTGTTAAAAAGGAGGTTATTAAGTTGCCCGATGCTGGTTTGATTTTTCCGATCTCTGACTCCGCATGGGTTAGCCCAGTCCAGGTGGTCCCTAAAAAGGGCGGTATGACATTTATCACGAATGAAAAAAATGAACTCATACCGACACGGACTGTGACAGGGTGGCGAGTTTGCATCGACTACCACAGACTTAACGAGGCCACACGAAAGGACCATTTCCCGCTTCCATTCATCGATCAGATGCTTGAGCGTTTGTCAGGGAAGCAGTTATATTGTTTCCTTGATGGCTTTCCCGGTTATTTCCAGATCCCCATCGCCCCGGGAGATCAGGAAAAGACCACATTTACATGTCCCTTTGGTACATTCACGTACCGACACATGCCATTTGGATTGTGTAACGCTCCTGCTACATTTCAGCGGTGCATGGTGGCCATTTTCCATGAGTTGATCGAGGATTCCATGGAGGTATTTATGGATGATTTTTCTGTCTTTGGGAATTCCTTCGATGATTGTTTGCGTAACCTAGATCGAGTGCTCGCTAGGTGTGAAGAGATGAACCTTATGCTTAATTGGGAGAAATGTCATTTTATGGTTTGTGAGGGTATTGTTTTAGATCATAAGATTTTTAGTGTGGGGATTGAGGTCGATAGAGCTAAGGTAGACACCATTTCCAAACTTCCACTGCCCACTTCTGTGAAATCTATTCGTAGTTTCTTAGGTCATGCGGGATTCTACCGCTGATTTATTAAAGATTTCTCGAAGATTTCCCGTCCGATGATCCAGCTTCTAGAGAAAGATAGGCCGTTTAATTTTAGTGAGGAGTGCTTGAGGGCCTTTGAGTTGATAAAGGAGAGGTTAGTGAGTGCTCCTATTCTTGTTGCTCCTAATTGGACTCTTCCGTTTGAGATCATGTGCGATGCAAGCGACTTTGCTATTGGAGCCGTGTTAGGGAAGCGTCGAGAGAAACATTTCCATCCCATCCATTACGCTAGCAAGACCCTTAACGATGCTCAGGAGAATTACACCACGACAAAGAAGGAACTTCTTGCGGTTGTTTTCGCGTGCGATAAATTCCGTTCCTATCTCGTGCTTTCTAAGACTATCATATTCTCTGATCATGCGGCTTTGTGTTACCTGTTCGCTAAGAAAGATGCGAAGCCCCGACTCCTTCGTTGGATCCTTCTGCTTCAGGAGTTCGATATAGAAATTAAAGATAAAAGAGGGGCTAAAAATGTCGCCGCTGACCACTTATCACGACTAGAAAATCCCGACATGGATGAGACCCGGGAACAGGGGATTGGTGATGATTTCCCAGGTGAGACTCTGCTGTACTTAAAAGCGAGTGAAGAGGGTTTCCATGGTTTGCTGATCTTGCTAATTATTTATCCTCTGGTGAGTTAGTGCCCAGACTGACATATCAGCAAAAGAAGAAGTTCTTTGCAGATATCAAGTTCTACATTTGGGAGGATCCGTACTTATTCCGTATTGGTGCAGATGAGGTGATTCGTCGATGTGTTTTTGGTGATGAGGCTCGTAGTATTCTTCGACATTGTCATGAGGGCCCGACTGGTGGCCATTTCGGTGCGACTTATACCGCCAAACGCGTGTTTGATGCAGGATTCTATTGGCCGACTATTTTTTGAGATGCGCATGAGTTGGTTCGTTCGTGTGATGCGTGTTAGAGAGCCGGTAACATCTCATCCCGAAATGAGATGCCCCAAAACCCCATCCAGGTGGTTGAGATCTTCGATATATGGGGCATTGATTTTATGGGTCCGTTCCCTATGTCTACAGGGAACAGATACATCCTTGTTGCTGTTGACTTCGTGTCGAAATGGGTGGAGGCTCTGGCCGTACCCAGAAATGACGCACGGGTTGTAGTGGGATTCCTTCGGAAACTCTTTGCTTAATTCGGTACTCCTAAGGTCCTGATCAGTGATCGGGGTACCCACTTTTGTAATGCTCAGATGGATAAGGTTCATGATAAGCATATTAAGGGGCTTAAAGAGTTTAAGTGTAGGGATAAGGTTCTTTTATATAATTCCCGGTTGAAGTTGTTTCCATGTAAATTGAAATCCCGATGGGCTGGTCCGTTCGTTGTGAAGGAGGCATTCCCGTATGGAGTAGTTGAGATAGGGGCTGATGATGGACATTCTAGGAAAGTTAATGGGCACAGACTGAAGCATTATGTTGGAGGTCCACTTGCTGATCGCGAGGAGGAGGCGATCTACCTTGATCCGCCTGGAGAGTAGAGGAGGAGAGCACACTTGGGACTTCGACCGAGTTGTAGAGTTTGTATAAAACTTAGTTGCATCATTTCTTTTATTTTTATTCTTCTTTATTTTATTTTATTTTTTTCTTTGAGTCTGTTTTAGTCCTTAGAGTCTGTTTGATGTCTGCTTTGGGTTGTTTTGAGTTTTATTTTGCAGGATTGGATTTTCTCGTTCGTACTCAATCTCTATTCGGATGAGGATTTTTCCAAGCCTATCATATTGTAGAGGACACCCGAAGCTGCGACCACGAATGAAATGCTATACGGTCGCCTAGGAACAAGACTTGTGAAGAGAATTGCATCATTACTAGGGGAGTCTGTTCCACTTTACTTGTTTTAGATTTTAATTCTACTTTATTTTTGTCATTTTCTATTCCTACATTGGGGACAATGTAGATTTTAAGTATGGGGATGAGAAACTGATGTTTTTCTTAAAAATAATAATAAAAAAAAACAAAAAATAAAATAATAATAATAATAATAATAATAATAATAAATTCCTTGAAATTGTTTTTCTGCATTTTACAGGATATGATATTAATTTACCGATGGATTTTGACAACACTCTTGAAAATTTTTATGAAAAAAAAAGAAAGAAAAAGAAGTTTTTAGATCAACACATACACTGGAATGTAACTGAACAGGTAGACTCTGTATTTGATGTGTCAGTAGGCTCAACCCCTTAAGAATGAAAGGACAGTATGATTGTAGATTTAATTGAACTTAAATTGCTTGATTTTTAGTGGGATACATACTAGACTATAGAAAATGGGATGAAAGGTCGAGCCATACTCAAGCCTTATGTTAAATTTGATCGTAAAAATTAAAATTTTTTAGACTAATCATACGATGCTTGGGTAGGTTTAACGTTAGGGTATGCCTAAGTAGCCTGTGATATAAACATAAATTTCATACTTCTAGTTTTAGTGGTTAACACTTCATAGGTGTATGGTTTTATAACCTTAAATCCTGTATTGATGGGATGCTCCGGGGTTCGGACACCATGGGTCTTTATGCGGTATATCATCTCGGTATTCATATATCCTAAGTGGATTTATGAATATTAAAAGAGCTCAAAGAGCAAGCCCGCAGTTTTTCTGCCATATATAAGTCATTAAACATGATCGTCCCGTACTTCAAAGTACAAATACACTACTGACTTGATCATCCACGTTGTTAGTCATATGAGGTCCCCTTGCTCGCGTCCTAATACCATTAAGAAATGGACCACAAGGGACACGTCATATGTAAGCCCTACAGATGAATTCGTGCATACTCACCCATGGAGATGGACTTTGGGGTATTGCTTGATAACGGGGGTATGTCATGTAGTGGGGAACACTTACTAGTTAGTTACTTAATACATACCTTAATCGTATCTAATGGCTGCCAGGTAGACCTTAATGCTTAAGCTTAGGTGGATAAACAATATCCTTGATCGTCTTTAGCTGTTCTTATCAATGGCACAACATGTTTTGATCAACTAGATATAAGGTTTAAGTCAAGTTGGGGTGGCTTGGGTCCGGTAAAACCGTGTGAAATTGTTCTTAATTGTGGGTCCCACTAGATCATATAAACTAATAAACTTGTCACATCTTACCTGTCTCGGTAAGTATTAAAGGGCATGGGTTTAGGTGGACAACAATACTGGCAATCAACCAGATTTATCTCATTAGGCGAATTCCGTTGATAAGTTTATCAGAAATCATGATTAATGTGTTTGATAATTCTAAATATTAAAAAAAAAACAAACTTCAAGAGTTGTGGGTTTATATTGTATATCTCGGTTATGATCTTGTGCAGACTACTTTTTCACGGACGAAAAAGGTTTAAGTGTGGGGATATTTGATGTGCTCTATAATATATATAATTCATATAAATGTTTCCTACACTTTCAAGTTGTTTTAAGTTGGTTTTTATTGTATTTTACACCTAAAAGGTTCGTATTTGAAATTTAAAGGTTGAAAGGTTTATAAGCTAATATAGAGCATTCTTTTTCTAAACTTGAGACCAATTGAGAAAACTTTAAACAACTTATAATAAAGTTGATTTGGTGTCTAAATATTTGTGTGTATTCCACCATTTAATATTACGTGCATAGCGTCGTAAACAAATAAAATGGTGATTAAAGAAAATTATATTTTGTTTGTTACAGATTAGAGACAACGTGAAGGTTCAAAAAGAATAAAAAGAGTTTAAAGCAAAGAATGAGATGGAGAAATTTAGAAGTGAAGTTCACGTGGGTCTTATGAAATCTAAATATGGGCTCATACATGCTAATGTGGGTTTTACATAAAATATATTGGGCTTAAGCTTTGAAAAAACCCTACATTTATTATTATATTATAACCCTAAGAAAGATAGAGGGGGAGATCATACGGAAGTGGCGGCGGAAATCAATCAACCGAAGAACAAAAAAAAAAAGAAACGTGAGACTCAGTTTGGAAGAAGAAAAAAATAGGCAATAAGCAGCCAGCTTGCCTGCTCCCCTTTGATTCTCACGACAAAAAGTTAAGAAAGGAAAAAACGAATTAATAAGCAAGCAGGTACACAGCTGAATTAAGTTAAGCTCACAGGCTAGTAGCTCAACTATATTTATTTGTTTTACGATGAACCGTGATTTATATTATTTTTGTTTCGTATCTTTTTATGAGTAGCTAAATACTTTTTACTACCTAGGTTTTGGTTAAATACTATGTTATATTAATGGTTTAACGAACTAGTATTTGACATTGGTTGATTTAGTGTTATGGTAAAGTTTTTTTATTGGTTTGGTCATGATATATATGTATAAATGAATCCAATTTTTGCTTTAATAATTATTCCACTTGTATTTGATAGTCATTGGTGATTGTTAGATGCATGATTAGGTTGTCTACTTTGTGTTTTCAACTTGTTTGTGATTTATGGTCGAAAGAATCGTAGGAATAATTATTGAGAGCGGATTAGATTTTATTATTCTATCTCTAGAGAGGACGGGAGGCAATTTAGTGTTGTGTCATCTTTGTCTTTTGCAGGTTTGGGTACTAATTGCGCAGGAGTGAGTTAGCCTAGGTCCCTTTAGGTTATTGTGATGTAAGTCGTGTTTCAATTAATTAAAAATACCCCTTTATATTAATATACATTGTATTCAAAGAGACCGGGAGGTGATTTGGGTTTTGGGGTACCGTAGTATTATTAGGTAAGGTGAGACCGGGAGGTGATCCAAACCTTTAACAATTGAGCTTCATATGTCATTAGAGTTCTAGGGTGTCGTTGGTGAGGCCAGGAGGCGATCTAACGTACTTTAGTGGTCTTTAGTGTCATATTTTTTCATATATTGTTTTTCAACCAAGTCAAGTTCGTTAACTATTAATTTAACTAGTAGGATTCCATTGCCTAGGTAGTCGTTTCTCGCATTTGGTTAAAACCCAATTTTTATAAAGTTTATTTTTAGTTTAATTTTAATTAGTTAAGTAATATTAGTTTAATTAATATTTTAAAAAAATCAAAAGAAAGTCTAGGGTTAGTAATCATTTAGGTTTAATAATTAGAGTTTACCCATAGTGTCCTAGGTTCGATATCCGTTCTTACTTGCTAGCTACATAACGACCGGTACACTTGCCGATTGTGTGGTTTTTTTTGGTGAATTCGGTAAAACTTGGTATTTAATATTATATACACACTTTTCACCACACCAGCGTTCCATCACATTTTAAATTGTTCAACTGAATAACGAATTAACGAAATCAAATATGGGTAGTTGGAGAATCTTGTAAACCACCACAGATGATAACTCTCCAACAAAATATCATAATTAAAATGGATTGACAAAATAGATAGTTGGAGTGTCCATGGATTGTCATGGGTTTCGCCCAACTAAACATTTTAAAATAATAATATAAATATTTGGAATTTCCGAATTTTGCCACGAAATCACCGTGAATTTGATTTTTAAATTAGGAATGTAGTCGTTAAATCGGTTATGTTGGAAATTACGATCGTATGACTTATGTTCCGCTTTTGCCTAAGGTTCGAATATTGTGTTCGGGAATCCTCCAGGAAAGGAATAGCATCTTTCCTTTTATTCTTGGAATCGTTTTGTCAAGGCCCGAATCACAGTTTCTCCCCCTTACGGTTACTACGATAACTAGTCATACTCTCTTGCTTTAAGGAGAAGGAGTAAAATAAAACAAATTAGGAATTCTTAATGAATATCCTGAAATAAAGCAATCTAATAGTTAAAGAAAATATTTTTTGAGAAATAGGCTTAGCCTCAGAGTCTGTGTGTGGGTGTACATGATTAAATAATAAAATAATTAAATATTAAATAAGTTGTAAACCAATAAATAAAACACATAAGGCCACACAGAAGCATGTATAGGGTCCCAAGCATGCTACTAGCCAATTTCTAATGACCCATCTTATAATCCTCAGTTCTGACGCCAATCTATCACACCCTAACCTATGGAGGAAATGTCGAGGCGTGAACTGTTGGTTCACAGCTCACAAGACACTATCAAACAATTAAATGTCAATTTCCAAATTACTTTACTAATTTCAAAATCAAGTACACATCGTCTCAAATAATTACAAATAAAACCAAAAACAAACAATAAAAAAAACAATCAAACAAATTATCTTTTATTTATAACCTAAAGCTTATTCTATATGATCTTCAACCTTCACTTCAAACCATATGATAACCTGCAATATGCGTACAAAATAGAATATATGTTTTTCAATACAAAGTTGAGTAAGTAATCACCAGATTTTGTTGTAATAATATAATAGGTAAGAAATAAGCAAACCGTTATTGTGAGAATCAACAATTAAACAATGAACAATTAATTGGTGTTGTTTGAGCATTTCCTAGCAAATCGGGCTTTGGCTATTAAGATGGTGTATGATAGATTTTAAATGATAGACTTTAATGACAGATGATATGCGTTTGGTGGTGTAGAAAAAGTGTTAAGTCTTTCAAAGGTTTTAGTTCACACAATGTCGAGCTTTAAATTTATAAAATGATTATTATTTTAACTAAATCACACATAAATAGGCAAGTGTACCTATCGTATATGTAGTAAAGTATATGTAAGAACCAAGTATCTATCCATGGGACACACTTGTTTGATTTTTACTACTGAATCGTTGTATTTATTTCAACCGGAAGTGAATATCATATTGGTTTTTGTTTGACAAGTAAATTTTAAAAGGAAATTAAAGACATAAATTAAAAAACAATATTTTGGGTTTTTATATTTTTAGATGGAAGATCAAGGATAAAATTGTATCATCTTAGTTCAAACTCCTCTTAACTTGGTTTAATAATTAGTTAGTAAACAATGTGAGCTCGCTATGGTGGTTAAATGTGGGATTAACATCTTATTTCTAAGTCATGTTA